>NC_041388.1:592472495-592616159 GCF_002162155.2 Triticum dicoccoides | reverse complement strand
CGCCCCGCGCCCGACGCCACCCGCGCCGCTTCACCTTGCCGGCGCCGCCTGGTCCGCTCGTCGCCGGCGACGACCACCGCCCGCCGCCTCGACTCACCTCGCCGGTGCACCTCGCCGCCTCGCCTCGCTCCGGCCACCGCGCGCCTCGCCGGCGCCCGAGCCCGCCGCACCATCGCCCTCTCCTCCGACCCCAGCCGGATCCCGCAGCTCCGACCACCGCGGTTCCATTTCCGACGATCCTCGGGCCGCGTGCTACTACAGTACCGGGCCAGATCCAGATCCAGATCCGGACCGGGTTGACTTTTTATCCCTAACCCTAGTTCATATTGCCCTGTTCATCATGCTATATCTCCGCATCCATAGCTCCGTTTTGGGCATATAACATATCAAAATGTTCGTCTCAGAGAGTACATCATTTCATCTCATTGCATCATTTTCATTTGAGTTCATCTTGATGCCCGAAATGCTATTAGAAGAGTGCTACTTGAGATAATTGTCAGATCTGCTACTCCATTTAGATATTTGTCATTTTTGCCATGATTAATGTGTGCATGATATGCCCATGAGCTCTACATATATTTTGTTAAGGGTTTTGCCATCCCTCTAGAGGTGCAACCCATGTATTTTTGTGATGTGTGTGGTGAATAACACAAGCTTGCAAAGTGAGGCACTTGGTAATTCTGATTTCAGGGACTTGGCATTTCCACTAAGCCCTTGAGCTATTTATCTCATATTGCCATATGTTCATGTTGTTTCCTAGTAATCCGTGCCTCTTTTGAGGATGATCAGTAAGGATGTTTTGTTAATATTATAGTGCTCTATCCATCCATGTCTTTGTTTGCAATTATGGAGCACCCTAGCTTGAGTCAATCGAGCTCTACTTTTGCTACTTCGTGAATCTGGGCAGATTGTCTACTTGTTAGCGATTTTGCCGAGGATGTTGTAGTTGATCCGTGCATGCTATGCTATTGTTCTTGCCATGTCTAGCTTGCATTTTGTGTATTCTTGGTGGGTGTATACTTAGATGGTCATGACTTGCTCCGTAGAGAGTGCATCGAGCTCGTAAACATGCCTACTTGATATCTGTTTCAGCATGCTCCAGTTTTCACTAAGTCTGTGATCTGATTATGTTTTGGCCATGTTCACATGCTTGCAATTGTATTTTCTGATCCCTTTTGGCTCAAGGTCACTAAGGAACTTTTGTTAAGCTCTTTGAGTAGCTCCATGCCATGCTTTACTTTGCCATGTTCAGATCTTGTACCATATAGTTTTGTTGCTCCGAAGAGTGCTATCTGATCTGAAATTCCAGACAAGTGTTAATTTCACTAAGTCTGAGATCTGTTTACCATATGCATTTTTGCCATGCTTGTTTGAACATGTTAATTGATGAATTGGCCGTAGCTCAGTGCTAGACTTTTGTTAAGCATCATTAATGCATCCCTGCCATGTATTTTGTTACCATGTTTGGGTGCTGTAGCTTATTCATCTCATTGCATTTAGATGGCTACTTGCTGTAAATCGCAGAACGTGATCATATTTGAATTGCTTGCCTTTTCCAAACCATAACTCCGATTCCGGCGTTCTTTATATCGTTTTCAAGCGATTTCATCTCATCTTTCCAGTGGAACACTTGGATTCCCAAGTTGAGGCCACGTTCATGCGTTCCTTGTCAAATCTTGCATATGCATCCCGCATCGCATCCCGCATAGCATATCATCTTTGCATCATTTTGTTTGAGCTTTGCACGTGGTTGATTGTGTTCCATTTGCTTGTTTGTCTGGTTTGGGTAGAGCCGGGAGACGAGTTCGCTAATGAGGAGCCCGTTGAGTTTGCTTTCGAGGATCCAGTCAACTCTGACAACTTTACAGGCAAGATGATCATACCCTCGAAATCACTACTATCTTTGCTATGCTAGATGCTCGCTCTTTTTCTATGCCAATGCTACGATGCCTACCACTTGCTTTCAAGCCTCCCAAATTGCCATGTCAAACCTCTAACCCACCATGTCCTAGCAAACCATTGATTGGCTATGTTACCGCTTTGCTCAGCCCCTCTTATAGCGTTGCTAGTTGCAGGTGAAGATTGGAGACCGTTCCTTGTTGGAACATTATTTACTTGTTGGGATATCATTATATTGCCATGTTATCTTAATGCATCTATATACTTGGTAAAGGGTGGAAGGCTCGGCCTCTTGCCTAGTGTTTTGTTCCACTCTTGCCGCCCTAGTTTCCGTCATATCGGTGTTATGTTCCCGGATTTTGCGTTCCTTACGCGGTTGGGTTATAATGGGAACCCCTTGATAGTTCGCCTTGATTAAAGCTTTTCCAGCAATGCCCAACCTTGGTTTTACCATTTACCACCTAGCCTATTTTTCCCTTGGGTTTCCGGAGCCCGAGGGTCATCTTATTTAAACCCCCCCGGGCCAGTGCTCCTCTGAGTGTTGGTCTAAATAGAGCCACTTGCAGCGCCACCTCGGGGCAACTCGAGGGTTGGTTTTAGTTGTACGTAGTGTTCATCTGAGTGTGCCCTGAGAACGAGATATGTGCAGCTCCTATCGGGATTTGTCGGCACATTCGGGCAGTGTTGCTGGATTTGTTTTAACCTGTCGAAGTGTCTTGAAGAACCGAGATACCGAGTCTGATCGGAACGTCTCGGGAGGAGGTCTATTCCTTCGTTGACCGTGAGAGCTTGTCATGGGCTAAGTTGGGACTCCCCTGCAGGGATTTGAACTTTCGAAAGCCGTGCCCGCGGTTATGGGCAGATGGGAATTTGTTAATGTCCGGTTGTAGATAACTTGAACCTTAACTTAATTAAAATGAATCTACAGTGTGAGTTACCGTGATGGCCTCTTCTCGGCGGAGTCCGGGAAGTGGACACGGTGTTGGAGTAATGTTTGCGCAGGTTGCTCTCTAGTTATCCGTTCGTGCTTTGCCTCCTCTTCTCGCTCTCTTTTGTGAACAGGATAGCCACCATATATGCTAGTCGCTTGCTGCAGCTCCACATATATTTACCTTGCCATACCTATTAAGCTTAAATAGTCTTGATCGCGAGGGTGCGAGATTGCTGAGTCCCTGCGGCTCACAGATTACTATTACACCAGATGCAGGGCCTGATGATTCCGCTCCAGGTGACGCGCTTGAGCTCAAGTGGGAGTTCGACGAGGACTCTCAACGATACTATGTGTCTTTCCCTGATGATCAGTAGTGGTGCCCAGTTGGGGTGATCGGGACCGTGTCGCTTGTTGGGTTATCTTTTATTTTGGCACCGTAGTCGGGCCATGAGTGTTTGGATGATGTAATGTTATTTATGTACTTGATTGACGTGGCGAGTGTAAGCCAACTATGTTATCTCCCCTTTATTATTCATATTACATGGGATGTTGTGAAGATTGCCTAACTTGCGACATATGCCTTCAATGCGATTATGCCTCTAAGTCGTGCCTCGACACGTGGGAGATATAGTCGCATCGAGGGTGTTACAAATATGTCCTAACATGGCACTATAACAAATTCCTAACACACTTAAATTAGATGTTGAACTATCATAGATAGCAAGGGAAGGAGCTTACCATCATGGCCACTGCTAAGACCAAAGATGTTGGCAGTAAAACGGGAAATTGCGCACCGGCACGGTCGACCCAACATGGAACAGTAGAAGACCACATATGGATGGGGTGGCGTCTAGGGGTGGGTTGCCATGGCATCACCGAGTAGGGGGGGGGGGTGTCTGAGGCGTTGGGATGACTCGACACTGAACAACCGGGATGGAGAGAAGAGATTTGGTGGAGCACTAGGACGGGGAGGGATGTTGCGGCAGGGAGGATGGCTGCTGGCTAACTCATTTTGAGGGTTATAGGGTGAGCTGGGAGTGTGCTACTATACATTCCTAGTGTCTTCATCACCATCAACACCTTCAACCGGTCAGTGATAGCACTACAACACCAACTGGCCCCTTTTTAGGACCAGTCAATGTTAGGTTCTACGATAGTTTCATTAATTACTCAAAACATATGTACAAAAGAGTCGAACAGAAAAGAAAAGAAATCAACCACTACCAGTTCTAGTCAGTATTGATGGAAATATGCCCTAGAGACAATAATAAAATGGTTATTATTATATTTCCTAAATCATGATAAAGGTTTATTATTCATGCTAGAATTGTATTGACCAGAAACTTAAATACATGTGTGTATACATAAACAAATACCGTGTCCCTAGTAAGCCTCTACTAGACTAGCTCGTTGATAAAAGATGGTTAAGGTTTCCTAATCATAGACATGTGTTGTCATTTGATAACGGGATCACATCATTAGGAGAATGTTGTGATGGACAAGACCCATCTGTTAGCTTAGCATATTGATCGTTCAGTTTATTGCTATTGCTTTCTTAATATCAAATACACATATCTTCGACTATGAGATTATGCAACTCCTGGATACCGGAGGAATACCTTGTGTGCTATCAAACATTACAACATAACTGTGTGATCATAAAGATGCTCTACAGGTATCTCCGAAGGTGTTTGTTGAGTTGGCATAGATCGAGATTAGGATTTGTCACTGCAAGTATCGGAGAGGTATCTCTGGGCCCTCTTGGCAATACACATCATAAGAAGCCTTGCAAGCAAAGTGATTAAGAAGTTAGTTGTAGGATGATGTATTACAGAACGAGTAAAGAGACTTGCCGGTTACGAGATTGAACTAGGTATAGAGATACCGATGATCGAATCTCGGGCAAGGAACATACCGACAGACAAAGGGAATTACGTATGTTATCATAAGGTTCGACCGATAAAGATCTTCGTAGAATATGTAGGAACCAATATGGGCATCCAGGTTCCGCTATTGGTTATTGACCGGAGAGGTGTCTCGGTCATGTCTACATAGTTCTAGAACCCGTAGGGTCTGCACGCTTAACGTTCGTTGACAATATAGTGTTATATGAGTTATATGATTTGGTGACCGAATGTTGTTCGGAGCCCCGGATGAGATCACAGACATGACGAGGAGCTCCGGAATGGTCCAGAGGTAAATATTGATATATAGTACGATGATATTCGGACACCGAAAGAGTTACATAGTGCATTAGGTAGTCATCGGGTCACTGGAAGGGTTTCCGGACACCCCCTTGTGGGCTGGTGTGCCCCTCTATGCTAGCCGTCCCTAGGAGAGGGAAGGAAAGGGAGGAGTTGGCCTCCCCCTGCCTTCCTCCTTCCCCCTTTCCTCCCCCCTTTGGGAAAACATGGTAGGGGGGCAGGGCAGGAGCCCTAGGGCCGGCCGACCACCTATTTGGTGCGCCAGGCTGCCTCTTATCTCCCCCACCTATATATATGTGGGAGGGGGCACCACACAAGGACACAACATTGTCTTAGCCATGTGCGGCGCCCCTCCACCGTTTACACCATCGGTCATATTTTTGTAGTGCTTAGGCGAAGCCCTGCGGAGGTAGCATCACCATCATTGTCACCATGCCGTCATGCTGCCGGAACTCATCCACTACCTCGCCATCTTGCTGGATCAAGAAGGTGTGGACGTCACTGAGTTGAACATGTGCTGAACGCGGAGGTGCCGTACATTCGGTACTCGATCGGTTGGATCGCGAAGAAGTTCGACTACATCAACCATGTTACTAAATGCTTCCGCTTACGGTCTACGAGGGTACGTAGACACACTCTCCCCTCTCATTGCTATACCTCTCCTTGATAGATCTTGAGTGTGCATAGATTTTTTTTCCATGCAACATTTACCAACAAGTATCATGGTCAACAATTAAAGGAATCTACTCTTGTGTGCACCATGAGAGATGTACACTGATCCATTCCTGCAGAACCCGTAGGTGTTTTGCCTTGCTTTTGTGCTCCAGGAGTTTGAGGTCTTCTCTTAATTTGAATTTCTAGCTAATTACACTTGGGACCTCATTTCTGAAAGCCTTCCCATTCGTTTGAATTCCGATGTTCTAGGAGCCTTGAATAACAATTTCCATAACTATCTTGGATGGGAGTAACTATTTAGCCAGCAAAATATCATCAAAGACACAGATGTTGTCGACGTCCTGGGAATGGGGGTGCCCAGACTTGCCTGCCTGCGGCCCATAGCGTGGCTCCGTCGACAGCCCGGTACGGCCCAGCTTCAGCAACAACAACCCAAGACCCTCGCGAGGCGGATGACACCAAGACCTCCCTGGGGGCGGCCTCACTAGGCTAGCTCCCGAGGAGCGGAGATATCAATGCAAGGTGCACCTCGCGAGGTTCACATGACATGAGCCATGACAACCAAGGCCAGGCGGGCGCCAGCGGGCGCAGTGTACCAGTTTCCTCTTTGGTGCTAAGGAGGCAAGCGCAGGCGCAGGGTCCCGAGGAATCAGCTAAAGGTTTTCATATCGGCGCAACGAGACCAAGACCGCCAGGACGACAGGACGGAGGTCATCACGGAGCCCACTACGGCATCACCGCCAGAGCCTTTTGTAGGGGAAGACCACTTTTGTCAGGATAGCTTGTACTAGTTGTCTCCCTTCAAATTTGGCCGTTGTAGGATCCCTTCCCGTCTACATTTGGGAAGAGGACCAAGGCCACTATATATAGGACTTAGGTACCACCATAGAGGAGGGATGATGAGAAGAATCATCAGAGGATTCATATCATCAGGACGGATCATTCAGATCATTCACACACCCACACGCTCATCGAGCTCAAGAACGCCTCACCTCCTGAGGCTGTTCTAACACTGTACTAGTTCATCCTCATCCCCTCGAGGCAATCCACCACAAAGCTGGAGTAGGATATCACACCACAAGGTGGCCCGAACCAGGATAAGCTGCCGTGTCCCTTGTTCATTGGGTTCATCGAGCTAGCCCGTGGAATCATTGAGCAGGCAGACTGGGAAGAGGGAGTTCTTCGCACCCCAGAGTTCGAACCTCTCAAGGGTCTGCGGAACACGGAATCCGACATTTGGCGTGTTAGGTAGGGGTGCGTCGAAGCATCTCTTCCGTCGGTCGACTCGCCGCTGCTCCACTGTCTCCATGGCTGATGCTCGTCGAGCCGATGCTGAGCGTCGAGCCGCTCTCACCACTCGCGTCGCCCGTCGGCAGGCCTCCCTGTCGTTCTCCATCACCCGCCGCCAACATCGCCACTGGCCCGGCGGGGCACGAGCAGCAAGCTTCATCGATGCACCCCTCCGTGCGGCGGGATGGACGCACCGCCACCCCGTCGCTGACTCTGGCCGGCTCGTTGTCCCACGCTCGTCACGGCCCGGTGAACGCGCAGGCTGTGTTGCTCATGGCGCGTGAGCTCCTGCGCTACCGCCCAGTCGATGACCTCTACGAAGACTGGTTGGACCGCATCGATGAGCTTGTCAGCATGGCTGGGGGCTCGCCTGCACCGTCCCTCTCATTACCTCGCTCACAGCCTGCTGCAGGCGACGTAGCCCATGGAGTGCCTCAGCCACCTTCCCATCAGGACGTCGCCCTCGGTCCAAGACGCGCGGCCCCACGGCATGACCCACCGCGCAGGGCTCCCGCACATGAAGAAGAAAGCTGCCGGGAGGTCCAACGGCCGCAAGAAGGTGCTCTAGTGCTCCGTCCACCACCACGTCAAGACCGCGGGCTGCCTGCAGTGGTGGCGTGTGAGCACCAAGATTAGGCTCCACCTCCACGACGGGTTCCAGTGACCACAGCGGGCTGCCGCGCCTTCACCCCTGAGCTACACAGGTCGTCTGGCCGGGCAAGTTCAAGCCCGACCTGCCTCCACGCTATGATGGCACCCCCGACCCTGCAGAGTTCCTGCAGCTATACGAGCTGAGCATCGAGGCGGCCAACGACGATAAAAAGGTCATGGCGAACTAGTTTCCCATGGCCCTCAAGGATGGCGCACGCTCGTGGCTCCTGAATCTGCCTGCGAGATCGATCTCCTCCTGGGGCGAGATGAGCGAGTGATACGTCCATTTTGCATCATGCTTTTATATCTATATTTATTGCATTATGGGCTGTTATTACACATTATGTCACAATACTTATGCCTATTCTCTCTTATTTTACAAGGTTTACATGAAGAGGGAGAATGTCGGCAGCTGGAATTCTGGGCTGGAAAAGGAGCAAATATTAGAGACCTATTATGCATAACTCCAAAAGTCCTGAAACTCCACGGGAGTCATTTTAAGAATATATAAAAAATATTGGGCGAAGGAAGCACCAGAGGGGGCCCACCCACCATCCACGAGGGTGGGGGGCGCGCCCAGGGGCCCCTTGGCAGGCCTCCGGTGCCCATCTTTGGCTATATGAAGTCTTTCTCCCAGGAAAAAAAATGAGAAGCAAGCTCTCGGGATGAAACTCCGCCGCCACGAGGCGGAACCTTGGCAGAACCAATCTAGGGCTCTCGCGGAGCTGTTCTGCCGGGGAAACATCCCTCCGGGAGGGGGAAATCATCACCATCGATCCTCTCATCGGGGGGGGGGGGTCAATATCCATCAACATCTTCACCAGCACCATCTCATCCCAAACCCTAGTTCATCTCTTGTATCCAATCTTTGTCCCAAAACCTCAGATTGGTACCTGTGGGTTGCTAGTAGTGTTGATTACTCCTTGTAGTTGATGCTAGTTGGTTTATTTGGTGGAAGATCATATGTTCAGATCCTTTATGCATATTAATACCCCTCTGACTATGAACATGAATATGCTTTGTGAGTAGTTACGTTTGTTCCTGAGGACATGGGGGAAGTCTTGCTATAAGTAGTCATGTGAATTTGGTATTCGTTCGATATTTTGATGAGATGTATGTTGTCTCTCCTCTAGTGGTGTCATGTGAACATCGACTACATGACACTTCACCATTGTTTGGGACTAGAGGAAGGAATTGGTAAGTAATAAGTAGATGATGGGTTGCTAGAGTGACAGAAGCTTAAACCCTAGTTTGTGCATTGCTTCGTAAGGGGCTGATTTGGATCCATATGTTTCATGCTATGGTTAGGTTAACCTTAATACTTCTTTTCTAGTTGTGGATGCTTGCAAGAGGGGTTAATCATAAGTGGGATGCTTGTCCAATGAAGGGTAGTACCCAAGCACCGGTCCACCCACATATCAAATTATCAAAGTAACGAACACGAATCATATGAGCGTGACGAAAACTAGCTTGACGATAATTCCCATGTGTCCTCGGGAGCGCTTTCCTTTATATAAGAGTTTGTACAGGCTTGTCCTTTGCTACAAAAAGGATTGGGCCATCTTGCTGCACCTTATTTACTTTTATTACTTGTCACTTGTTACAAATTACCTTATCACAAAACTATCTATTACCGATAATTTCAGTGCTTGCAGAGAATACCTTACTAAAAACTGCTTATCATTTCCTTCTGCACCTCGTTGGGTTCGACACTCTTACTTATCGAAAGGAGTACGATAGATCCCCTATACTTGTGGGTCATCAGCGAGCGTTTCATTGCCAACTTGCAGGGCACTCGCGACCGCCCGCCTGCCGTGGGTGACCTGTGGCGCATCAAGCAACAGCTAGGGGAGACCCTGCAGAAGTGCATCCAGCTCTTCAACAACATTCGCCTCAAGATCCCCAAGTTTTGGACGAAGCCATCATCTCAGCATTCTCTGATGGCGTCCGCGATATCAAGATGGAGGAGCTCGCCATCCATGAGGACCTGTGCACGGCTCTGGAAATGTTCAACGTGGCAACCAAGTGCGCGAGAGCTGAGGAAGGGCGCCTCTCCCTCCTCGAACTCCTAGCGTCCGACCCAGAAGACAAAAAGGCCAAGGACGTGAAGCGCAAGGGAGATGCCGTGCTCGCGGCTGAACCAAAGATGAAGCACGGCTGCGACCACTGATACGTCTCCGTCATATCTATAATTTTTGATTGCTCCATGCCAATATTCTACAACTTTCATATACTTTTGACAACTTTTTATACTATTTTTGGGACTAACATATTGATCCAGTGCCCAGTGCCAGTTCCTGTTTGTTGCATGTTTTTTGTTTCGCAGAATATCCATATCAAACTGAGTCCAAACGGGATAAAAATTGACGGAGATTTTTTTGGAATATATATGATTTTTGGGAAGAAAAATCCACGCGAGACGGTGCCCGAGGTGGCCACGAGGCAGGGGGGGCACGCCTGCCCCCCTGGGCGCGCCCCTGACCCTCGTGGGCCACCCATAATGCGGTTGATGCCCTTCTTTCGCCGCAAGAAAGCTATTATCTGGATAGAGATCGTGTTAAAATTTCAGCCCAATCGGAGTTACGGATCTCCGGGAATATAAGAAACGGTGAAAGCAAAGAATCTGAAAACGCAGAAACAGAGAGAGACAGAGAGACAGATCCAATCTCGGAGGGGCTCTCGCCCCTCCCGTGCCATGGAGGCCATGGACCAGAGGGGAAACCCTTCTCCCATCTAGGGAGAAGGTCAAGGAAGAAGAAGAAGGAGGGGGGCTCTCTCCCCCTCGCTTCCGGTGGCACCGGAGTGCCACCGGGGGCCATCATCATCACCGGGATCTACACCAACACCTCCGCCATCTTCACCAACATCTCCATCACCTCCCCCCCTCTATCTACAGCGGTCCACTCTCCCGCAACCCGCTGTACCCTCTACTTTAACATGGTGCTTTATGCTTCATATTATTATCCAATGATGTGTTGCCATCCTATGATGTCTGAGTAGATTTTCATTGTCCTATCGGTGGTTGATGAATTGCTATGATTGATTTAATTTGCTTGTGGTTATGTTGCTATCCTTTGGTGCCGATCATATGATTGCGCGCGTGGATCACACCCTAGGGTTAGTTGTATGTTGATAGGACTATGTATTGGAGGGCAAGAGTGACAGAAGCTTCAACCTAGCATAGAAATTGATGCATACGGGATTGAAGGGGGACCAATATATCTTAATGCTATGGTTGGGTTTTACCTTAATGAACATTAGTAGTTGCGGATTCTTGCTAATAGTTCCAATCATAAGTGCATAGAATTCCAAGTCAGGGATGGCATGCTAGCAGTGGCCTCTCCCACATAATACTTGCTATCGGTCTAGTAAAGTAGTCAATTGGTTAGGGGCAATTTCGCAACTCCTAACACCACTTTTCCACACTCGCTATATTTACTTTATTGTTTATTTATCTAAACAGCCCCTACTTTTTATTTACGTAATCTTTATTATCTTGCAAACCTATCCTACAACACCTACACAGTACTTCTAGTTTCATACTTGTTCTAGGTAAAGCAAACGTCAAGCGTGCGTAGAGTTGTATCGGTGGTCGATAGAACTTGATGGAATATTTGTTCTACCTTTAGCTCCTCCTTGGATTCGACACTCTTACTTATCGAAAACTGTTGTGATCCCCTATACTTGTGGGATATCAAGACCTTTTTTTGGCGTCGTTGCCGGGGAGCAATAGCATGGGGTGAATATTCTCGTGTGTGCTTGTTTGCTTTATCACTAAGTAATTTTTATTTGCTGTTCTTAGTTGTTCTTTATCTTTAGTTATGGATATAGAACACGAAATACCAAAAAAATTAGGTGTACTTGCTACTCATGGAGATGGGGAACCTCCTAAAACCCTCGATGCTCGTTATGTGAAAAGTATTATGTACTACTTTAATAATCCTGAGAAAACCCCATTCAATTATGTAATGGGAGTAACATTGGATCAACGTGAATACTTTAGGGATTACCGCTTAACACAAAAAGGGAAACTATTATGGGATCAAACTCATATATTGAATTGGTATGCTAGGCAACTATGCTTGAGATATGATTATACTTGTTGCTCTAAGGTGAACGCTCCACACCTTCCCTTTTCATGTGAATTTAATGATAATGAAACCTTAGCTTCTTATGCTAATGGTATATATGATTACTATGATGTGGAACAAATAGAAGAATTTGTTGCTTTTATGGGTGCTTATGAAATTGAATCTATGTTTAAAGAGTTTGAAGATTTTGATGATGCTGTTTATAGACCTGAAAATTTAGCTATCCTGAAATATTGTTATGAGAATTATGAATACAATTACGAAATTAATGCGCTTATTAAGAAAGTCTCCGCTGTCCAAGAAGAGACTAATATTTTGCAGGAATCTATGGAAGAAGAAGTTGATGAAACTGTGAGCTCATTGGATGAAAAAGATGAGGAGGAGAGCGAAGAAAAAAGGAGGAAGAGCGGATTAGCTACCCGTGCCCACCTTCTAATGAGAGTAACTCTTCAACTCATACATTCTTAATTCCCCTTCGTGCTTACCGGAGGATGATTGCTATGATGATTGTTATGATCTCATTGATTCTTTTGAAATATCCCTTTTTGATGATGCTTGCTATGCTTGTGGCCAAGATGCCAATATGAATTATGCTTATGGAGATGAACTTGCTATAGTTCCTTATGTTAAACATGAAATTGTTGCTACTGCACCCACACATGATAGTCCTATTATCCTTTTGAATTCTCCCGACTACACTATATCGGAGAAGTTTGCCCTTATTAAGGATTATATTGATGGGTTGCCTTTTACCGTTACACATGATGATTTTGATGAATATAATATGCATGTGCTTGCTGCTCCTACTTGAAATTATTATGAGATAGGAACTATATCTCCACCTCTCTATGTTTCCAATACGATAAAATTGCAAGAAACTGTTTATACTATGCATTGGCCTTTACTATGTGTGCATGAATTGTTCTTTTATGACATGCCGATGCATAGGAAGAGAGTTAGACTTCGTCATTACATGATATATGTTACCTTGTGCTCACCACTAAATTACAAATCATTGTTAATTAAAATTGGCTTTGATATACCTTGGGATCCGTGTGGATTCATTACTTGAGCACTATATGCCTAGCTTAATGGCTTTAAAGAAAGCGCTGCCAGGGAGACAACACGGAAGTTTTAGAGAGTCATTTATTTCTGTTGTGTGCTTTTATAAAGTTTAAATATAAAAATAATGTGCCAAGGTTTGCCTTTAGGATGTTTACATTTGCTTGATGGTTTGTACGGTGTAGGACAGAAACTTTGGCTGTAGTGCGCGATTTTACATTTTTAGATGGAACGTCAAATGGTTCTGATTCTTTTTGAACTGTCTTCCTATACAAATTGTTTATTTTTCCTAAGTTTGGTATAATTTTTCAAGTATCAAAAGTATGGTGAATGTTCAGATTGTTACAGACTGTTCTGTTTTAGACAGATTCTGTTTTTGATGCATAGTTTGCTTGTTTTGATGAAACTATCAATTTATATCAGTGGATTAAGCCATGAAAAAGTTATATTACAGTAGACACAATGCAAAAACAAAATATGAATTGGTTTGAAACAGTACTTAGAGTAGTGATTTGCTTTATTATATTAACGGATCTTACCGAGTTTTCTGTTGAAGTTTTGTGTGGATGAAGTGTTCGATGATCGAGAAGGTCTCGATGTGAGAAGAAGGAAGAGAGGCAAGAGCTCAAGCTTGGGGATGCCCGAGGCACCCCAAGTAAATATTCAAGGAGACTCAAGCGTCTAAGCTTGGGGATGCCTCGGAAGGCATCCCCTCTTTCTTCAACAAGTATCGGTATGTTTTCGGATTCGTTTCGTTCATGCGATATGTGCAATCTTGGAGCATCTTTTGCATTTAGTTTTCATTTTTCTTTTATGCACCATGCTGGTATGAGATAGTCCTTGGTTGATTTATAGAATGCTCATTGCACTTCACTTATATCTTTTGAGTATGGCTTTATAGAATGCTTCATGTGCTTCACTTATATCATTTGAAGTTTGGATTGCCTGTTTCTCTTTACATAGAAAACCGTCATTTGTAGAATGCTCTTTTGCTTCACTTATAACTGTTAGAGCGTGGGCATATCTTTTGTAGAAAGAATTGAACTCTCTTGCTTCACTTATATCCATTTAGAGAGATAACAGGAATTGGCCATTCACATGGTTAGTCATAAAATCCTACATAAAACTTGTAGATCACTAAATATGATATGTTTGATTCCTTGCAATAGTTTTGCGATATAAAGATAGTGATATTAGAGTCATGCTAGTGGGTGGTTGTGAATTGTAGAAATACTTGTGTTGAGGTTTGTGATTCCCGTAGCATGCACGTATGGTGAACCGTTATGTAACGAAGTTGGAGCATGAGGTATTTATTGATTGTCTTCCTTATGAGTGATTGATTTTCATTGTCCTATCGGTGGTTGATGAATTGCTATGATTGATTTAATTTGCTTGTGGTTATGTTGCTATCCTTTGGTGCCGATCATATGATTGCGCGCGTGGATCACACCCTAGGGTTAGTTGTATGTTGATAGGACTATGTATTGGAGGGCAAGAGTGACAGAAGCTTCAACCTAGCATAGAAATTGATGCATACGAGATTGAAGGGGGACCAATATATCTTAATGCTATGGTTGGGTTTTACCTTAATGAACATTAGTAGTTGTGGATGCTTGCTAATAGTTCCAATCATAAGTGCATAGAATTCCAAGTCAGGGATGACATGCTAGCAGTGGCCTCTCCCACATAATACTTGCTATCGGTCTAGTAAAGTAGTCAATTGCTTAGGGGCAATTTCGCAACTCCTACCACCACTTTTCCACACTCGCTATATTTACTTTATTGTTTATTTATCTAAACAGCCCCTACTTTTTATTTACATAATCTTTATTATCTTGCAAACCTATCCTACAACACCTACAAAGTACTTCTAGTTTCATACTTGATCTAGGTAAAGCGAACGTCAAGCGTGCGTAGAGTTGTATCGGTGGTCGATAGAACTTGAGGGAATATTTGTTCTACCTTTAGCTCCTCGTTGGGTTCGACACTCTTACTTATCGAAAACTGTTGCGATCCCCTATACTTGTGGGTTATCAACCACCCAGAGTCATCCAAGGGCAACCGTCCATTCTGCGTCTTCTGCAACGTACATAACCACAACACCAATGACTGTCAGGAGCTCAGGGCCATTCGTGATGGGCGCCTCGGTCGATGCCCAGATCGCAACGATCGAGGCTACGGCCACGGACGAGGCAACAGTGGAGGACGTTGGGACGACCGCGGTCCCTGCCAGGAGTGGCGCGACCAGCCTCGTGAGGACCGCTGGCAAGGCTAGCCTCGCGAGGGCGCCTGGAGAGACCAGCCTCGCGAGGACCATCATCAGGGCAATGCTGGCCTCCCTCTGCTACCACCACCACTAAGAAGGAAATACGACCACCAGCAGGACGAGGGGCTGGGGGCTTTCAGGTGCCTCATGCCATCGCGTGCATCTTGGGTGGCGCTCAGGCCCCAGCCTCCTAGCGCATCTTCAAGCAGTTTGCTCGTGAGGTGAACACGGCCCTCCCTAGGCTCGAGGCCACGCATCCACTCAGGTGGTCCAAGTGCACCATCACCTTCAGCTCATCCGACCAGCTCAAGTGCGCGGCGACTGCCGCGCCCTCCCGATGCTCTCTCGCCCGTTATCAGCAATGTCCTTGTCACCAAGACCCTCATCATCGATGGCAGTGCGGGGCTTAATGTTCTTTCTATTGAGATGTCCGACCGCCTCCAAGTGCCATATGATCAGTTGCATCCCACTAAGCCTTTCTCAGGAGTGACCGACGGCTCCACCACTCCTATAGGGCAGATCCGCCTCCCTGTCACCTTCGGCCAATGCGACAACTACTGCACCGAGCTCATCAACTTCGACGTTGCCCACATCCGCCTTTCGTACAATGCCATCCTTGGATATCCGGCCCTGGCCTAGTTCATGGCGGTGACCCACCATGGCTACAACATCCTCAAGATGCCAGGGAACCGCGGCATCATCACAATTGCCTGCAAGGAGAAGGACACGGTGTGCTCCCTTGAGCGCGCCTACCAGGCTGCGACGATCGAAGACCCAGACAACGAAGGCGCCATCTACCCTACTGAGGTTGTCCCCAGGAAGAAGAAGCTGCAGATCCATCAAGAGCCTCAGGAGAGTGGTGTCTCCAGCCGTACCACCCCAGGACCTGCGCCCACGGATGGGGCGCCTTCCTTCCTCACATAGGAAGGCGCGCCTGACACCCTCCTCAGGCTGGGTTCAGGGGCTCTCTTCTAGAGGGCCTCTGACTTAGCCAATGTCATGAGGGAGGCGCTCGGGTACCACATGGAGGCATGCTTCATCGCACGCTTCCCTTGCGAGGGCACAACGCACGGGGTGCCAGGTGCTCAGGAGTTCACCACCAAGGCGACCGAGGAGTTTCAAGAGGCGAGAGTCATGCGCGGTGACCGCCGCCTACCACCTGGCACGACCCCTTGTCCTGGTGAGGACAATAAGCTACGCGTCTGCGTCAACAACCCAGGGCTCAACAGAGCCGCACCCCAGGAGCGCTTCTGGCCTTCGTGTGTTGGTCGGTGTGAGGGTCCACCTCACAACTACGTTCGCATGCCCTTTGGCCCGCCGAGCGCGGTTGTTACCTTCCAGCGCCGCCTATGAAGCATCATGGCGGCTCAGGAGGCCAGGCACCACGCGTTCCTGGTGGAGATGGCGACAGTTCTTCATGAGCCTCCCGAGCCTCCAGAGGCTCCCGAGGTTCAGGACCCAGGCGGCTCGTGAGGAGCAACCTCTTCAGCACGCATCTTCACCTACTTCAACATCTCTTCAGCAATGGTGCCAGATGACATTTTCCAATTTATTTTGTTGGGGGCACCCCTCGTGATGCATTATCCTCAGACCGCATCGGCCTTTCCTGGGGCATGTACCTTTCTTGCATCTTCCAGTCGCTCTGTTGGGGGTGCCCCTCGGGCTACATCATCCCCAGGCCGTGTGAGTCCGTCCCTGCGGCATGTGTCATTCTTGCATCTATCCGAAATAGCTTTACCTCCTCCCACGAGCTGCCTTATGATTATTATATGCCTACCCGGTACTTCGATACCATGAATGTCGTACACCCTTGCAAGCCCACCCATGACCGCCTCATGACTAAGGACTGGCACGACGTCTGTGCTAGGGTCCATCCCTGTAGCGTCGCTAAATCCAAGAGGCTGAGCTTTGGATCGCGGGCCAGCTCCTGTGTACGTCACCTCCCATGGTCCTTGGTGCCTTGTTCTCGCATGAGCTAATCATGGGCGGACGAGATAGGGCACGTGACTCGGTGCCTCGCCACCACGGGAGCCGTGCGCTGGTTGTCTTTCTTCAGGATTTTTGCATGAGAAGGCTGGGCACGGCGTCTGTGCTCGGGTCCGTCCCTGTAGCGTCGATAAACCCAATGACTGAGCTCTATCTGGTAGGCCAGTCCCGTTCACGTCACCTCCTGGGGTCGTTGGTGTTTGGCCTTCTCATGTGATCACGTCAGGAGATTCATTCGGCGCAGGTTGTCTAACCATCTCGCAGGGCCATCACAACTGTCAAGAATCAAATTCAGGCGCAACCCGCCTTGAGGTAGGGCCTCGTGAGTCCCGCGCTGGCTCACGAGTGCCCAGACAGACCTCGTCTAGCCCTGCCGTGCAAGCCACGTGTCAGGGCGGGGTTGTACACACCCCAGGGGTTCCACTCAGAGGGAGCCCCCATCCACGCACCAGTGGAAGCACCATGCTCCACGCTTGTAGTCGACAAGGTCAAGGAGCGGCTATGCTCGTGCAAGTGCGGAAGCACCATGCTCCGCGCTTGTCGTGGAATTGTCACGGCAGATGTCCTCTTGCAAGGACTTGATCATGGAGCCATCGCAACTAGGAAGCTTAAAGGGGTTAATCGGGACAAAGGACACGCGAGGTTTATACTAGTTCAGCCCCTTACGGTGAAGGAAGGCCTACGTCTAGTTGGGTTGGAATTGCTTGAGGTTTCGGTGACCAGGGAGCGAGATACGCTATGCCTGGTTCTTGATCTCTTGTTTCTTGTCCCTAAGCCGCCAGCGGGTCGTCCCCTTATATACATGGGTTGACGCCCTACGGCTTACAGAGTCCCGGCCGGCTCATAAACAGTGTCCGGCTCGGTGACTAGTTATTTTTACCTTACAATATAAGTTGCTCCCTCATGGTGGCTTATCACCATGGGCCCTAAATCGTCTGTGGGCCTTTAGACCCTTTACTGAACCGCCATCTTCACATCTTGGTCTTGGGCTTCAGATGGGCTTCTCTTTGCGTAACCCGGCCCCTCCTGGCCGGCTTACGTACATAATTATATCCCCAACATTAGGCCCCAGATTGATTTGAACCGGTTCATGTCAATCTTAAAAAACCTTATAAACTAGCCCTTAGTCCTCTGTTTTGTGCGGAAATTCTAACCCGTCGTGACGTCATCATCTGGATCCGGGTCAAATCTCTGTGGCATCATCTTCAATAAATTTCATATTTTAATCCATCATGTCCTCCAACGAATCTTTGACTTTACTGACCATCCCGAGAATCGAGGCGTCGGGGCCGCTGGATAATGATGCTTTGGTCTCCTCGTTTTTTGCGTCGTCTTGGTCGGTACTTTCTTATAAATAGGCGCGACCTAGGTCCTTTCCCATTCTCCTTCTTCAGTCATCTTCTTCCTCGCACCTCCTTTCTTCAGTGCTCAAGCTCTGCTGCCGCCGCCATCGAACCCCTCGTCTTCATCGACTCCGGCCGCTGCATCACCCTGATTCAGACCAGAAAATGACGGCGACCCTCCGCAACTCGTCCGCATCTGTGAGTTTTCTTTATCCCCTTTCTCAGATCTGCATTGGTACTGTTTTTTAGTTCGTCGACGTTCACCGCCGCCCGATGCAAACCTCCATTAGCTCTCACCTCTAATCCCTTGCTCAGATCGTAAAAATAACATAGAACTGCCGCGGAGGATGTTTTGTGCTTATTCTGTATGAAAACAGATCTCATTTCCTTGTTTTTGGAAGCCCTCCTCGAGTATATGAACTTCCCTATACTGCTTTAGGTCTAGAATTTTTTCCTTTCCAGAGCATCGTTTGATCCAAAAAAATGATTGCAACTTGTGAAACCTGTTTGTTCCACACTTAACCAAAAACTGCGTTTGTTGACTCTGTTTCAGCCATAGTAGTTCATGTGACCGATTTAAGATAATACTGACTGTCAGCACTGCCTGCTTTTGGCGACTTAAGACAATTTTCATCATCTTTAATACCTGCAGCTGTTTAAACATTATCACATAACCACCTGTATGTCATTAGGCCCCTACTTAAGCCGCCATCTCAGACAACTCAATAATGCTTATTCTCCAGGTTATAATAAACCGGAAAATTTCCTTTATCTTGTTGTAGGCTTCAATTTACTCAATGGCACCCAAAGCTGTTAAACCTTCGATTACCTGCAACTGGGTCCCATCCATTGTTACGGAGAGCAAACTGTCAGAGTTTGTGAAGTCCGGCCATCTGCCTAAGAGGGACGTCATGTCTTATCGTGCTCCTGACCCATCTGAAGAGAAACCTCAACCCAAGGAAGGGGAGGTGATCATTTTTACCGATCACATGAGCCGGGGATTTGCTCCTCCCGGTTCAAAATTCTTTAGAGACGTTTTGCACTTCTTTGACTTAAGACCTTAAGACATCGGGCCCAACTCCGTGTCAAATATCTGCAACTTTCAAGTTTTCTGTGAGGTCTACCTTGGAGAAGAACCCAGCCTACTTCTGTTCAGGGAATTGTTCTATTTGAACCGGCAGAATGAACGGGCCAATGGGCCCAGTCTGGAGCTTGGTGGCATATCAATTCAAAGGCGAAGAGACTGCCTGTTACCTTATGCTGAATTGCCGAGTCATCCAAAGGACTGGAACCAGACATGGTTCTACCGCCAAGATACTTCTCCGGCTAGCGAAAATCCACTGCCCGGCTTCCGCACATTGCACCTTGAACCTACTCACCCGCTGCCGGATAAGTTGACAGCTATTGAATGCCTGCCACTCACCCCCAAAATCAAGAGGATTAAAGCTCTTTTAGGGAACGACTTAGATGGCATTGACTTGGTCCGAGTCTGGATTGCTTGGAGAATAATTCCGTTAAGCCGCCGCCCCGACTTAATGTGTAATTATTCAGGCGAGAAGGATGACCCTCAACGTCATAACCCTGACGACTTACCAGATGACGTAGTGGAAGCTACAACTCAGTCCTTGTTGAAAGAGGGCACAGTGAATAGTAACGCCTTCGACTTACTACCTTTTTGCCAGAAGAACCCGGCCCCTGCAGTAACTTTCCTGCCATCGGGTTATGTTTTATCATATTAGGCTGTATTCTTACACATAACCAGTTATAACCTTTTACAGGCAAATGATAGCTTCTGGAACACGCAATATGATCATGAGGCGGCCAAGAAAGCCAGGGCGGCCAAGAGAGCCGAAAACAAAACCACCAAGCCCACCACCTCAAGGAAAAGGAAGCCAAGCGCCTCTGAGCTATTTCAGCTTGATGATACTGATGATAATGAGGAAGAGGTAACCTTTGAATTTCCCTTTCTCCTTTATTTCTACCTTACTGATGCTAACCTTCTTTCAGGAAGACACGGGCAACAGCCAACCCGTCGAGGAAGAGGTAATTATAATCTCCTCCGACTCCGTGCTTCGGCTGCGTCAGAAAATTCGAAGAGTAACCCGGAAAGTAAGATTTTCACATCCTTTGGCTTACCAAGATCCTGACTTTCTTTTGAAGCGACAGATTTATGAGAGCCGGAGGCAGACCCGGACCAGCAAAGACGCGGAACTCTCCTCCGGCTTACCTGATGTGACCAGGAAACGCCAGACTGAGATTATCTCTGATTTACACCTTCTTTTTCCTTTGGCGGGTTTCATTTGTTAGCCTCTCAATTATTCTGACGCCAACTATCAGGATATTTCACCTTCCTCCGGTGAGTCTATGCAGTCCAACATGCCAGCTTTCAAAACTGCTCCCGGGTAATATAAACTTGTTGTACCTTATGCTTTATTTTACTCATATTTGCTGTATTTAACCTGTCTACCTTTTCCACAGTGTGCAAGTAAAGCCCAACAAAAGGGCAAAAAATAATAAGCCGCCCCAAGAGCCGGTTGTGACTGAACCAGAGCTGGGCACAGCTGCTCCTGATGCCTCTGCTCACGAGCCGCCGCCTCAACCGTCTCATGATGTTCCTATATCTTCCTCTGAACCGCCTACTGAACAAACCTTAAACGATTCTGGTAACCCGGAGGCTCCTAGCCATGCCAAGGAAAATGATCAGGAAGTTGAAATTCTCAAGACTCAGTTTGTTGAGCCGGCACAGCCGTCTGTACTTGCCAAGTGTTCTAAAGAGGAATTGGTGGAACGCCGGAAGGCCAAGCTGGACGTCATTGACTATACTCATTTGAGTATTGGAGAGATTGTCTCCGGCTATATCAATCAAGTACAAAGCAGCCGTGACCTGGAAATTGACATGGTGAAGCAGATACAGCAAAAATCTGAGGTATGACTTATGCTAGCTTACTTTCAATCACACTTACTGTACCAGCCCCCAAGTCTATTGCTTATGAATAAATATGCTGTAGACTTAGAAAAAATTGTTAGAGCTACTTGCCCGGCTTAAAGAAAAAATAATTGAACCGGATGTAACACAATACCTTTAACTTGCGATATACATTAGCCCCCAAGTGCTAAAAATCTTTGCTTGCAGGGTATTTGGGACTTAATATTCAGGACCGGCTCAATAATTTAGAAAGCTTCGGTATACATTAGCCCCCAAGTGTCAAGTATCTTTGCTTGCAAAGTGCTTGGGACTTAATAGTACTTACCGTAACTTTTACTACTATCCGGTGTAATGCAGGCCACCATAAGTAAATTTGAATCGGAGATTGCTGATTTGAAGAATCGCCTGGCAACCCAGGAAAGTGAAATTGAAAAGGCCAACTCCAAATTTGAATTCAGCGTCTCTGAACAAGAGAAGTTGAAGCAAAATTTTGAATCGGAGAAGAAAATTTGGGCTGATGAAAAGGCCGCACTGGTGACCCGGGCCGAGACAGCAGAGGCATCGCTTGCGGAAGCAACAACTGAACTGTCCGACTTAAAGCGCCAGATATCTCGAATGGTTTCAGCAATCTTCGGTGAGTGACTTACTCAAACCTTAAATACTGTAAAACTCCTTGAATGACCATTTCAGTTGTCCCCTCTGACTCACGTTATGCTTAATAACGCAGGCCCCAGGAGCACAAATCTTAAGCAGAACATGGTGATCAAGCTAAAGGTGGTTTATACTCTGGTGGAACAACTCTACACCGGGTCACAACGTGCTCTGGCCGTTGTGGCTTTATCAAACGATGTTCCTTATCTCCTACAGGATGTGCTGAAGCGGCTTGCTGTGCTACCTCAGCGAATCCAAGAGTTAAGACGAGCATCTGCAAGAGCCGAAGCTATAGCCGCATTGAGCCGGGCCAAGGCATGGCTTCCAGAACTAGACCCCGCTGATATTGCTCTTGGGTATCCCAGTTTAAAGGAAGATGGCACCGTGTTTAATGATAAGGATTTCACCGCCTGTGTGAAGGATATACGTCCGGTGGCTACTCTTATTGGGAACGATACTGACCTCACCAAGTGTCAGCCAGGTTATGACAAGGAGAATCGGAGAATCCCCATGCCGCATTACGATGATGTCAGTTTGATCCCTCCAACCCCTAAGCACACCTTTGCCCCTGAAGTCGACCCAACCGGTTTAATAGATGATGAAGCTGAGTTTGAAGCCTTGAATGGCATTGACTGGGCCTCATCATCCTTCTAGGACAAAACAGCAGGCGGAGAGACGGAGAAGGATAACCCGGGGGCTTCAAGTCAACCCCAAGAGTAGCTTGTCAGGTGCCACCTGCTTATGTCATCGTAGAAAATAATGCATCATTCAGACTCGGGGAGTCTTGTAACAAAGTAGAAGATACCTTGAGTTTTGCTATGCCTTTGCGCATGCTTATGGCCCTTAATACTTGCATAAGCCGCCGCCATTATTCTCTTTGTAGTTTGTATGAATCTGTTATGTCTTTTGCAAAAATACCTTGCATTGCCCTGTAGTGCTCACAACTGTTTTTTCCGGCTTATATAAACCAACCCCTGAGGGTAAATTTAACTCCTAAAAATTGGCACATATAAGTTCACCTGGTTCTTAACAACCTGATGTAACTAACATTAATTCTGGAAGATTTTAATGTATTCCATTGTATCTTCAAGAGGGTCACAAGATACCTATTGTTAGCACTTGTAAAATATGATGAACAAAATTCAAGGGTTTCTGATTTGAATACGATCAGTGACTCATTCCAAAGGGGTTGAGCTAAGATTCGGATACGATCTGTTAGCCCCCAGTGGCTGTGGCGATGCCAATCAAGTGGGTATCGACAGCTATGTTCTCTTTGGTTCGAATACGACCTATGTTTGAACAGGAAGCCCCCAAGTGACCATAAGAGTTGTTTAATGACGCTGATTCGAATACGATCCACGTCCGACCCAAAAGGAGTTAAGCTATGATTTAGATATGATCAAGAAGCCCCCAAGTGGCTTTGGCAGTATGCCGATCAAGCGGGTATCGACAGCTATGTTCTCTTTGGTTCGAATACGACCTATCTTTGAACAGGAAGCCCCCAAGTGATCAACGGCTAGATTCAGATATGATCATAAGCTGGACCAAAGGAAAGCCGGATTCAGATATAATCCGCTTCTCCTTGGTTATCTCCACCACCTGACAAGGAAAAAACACATAAACCTTTTTGGGAGTGGAAAAAAGGACAGAGGTCCTGCTTTATTGCTTTATATAATACACATAGTATAAGTATATACACATTAGAACCAACGGCTCAATAATAAGGCCGAAGATGAGCGATATTCCATGGCCGACGGGTCTCCTCCTCCGACTTACGTGAGTCTTTGTGCTCTCGAACGTCGATAAGGTAGTATGATCCATTGTTCAGATTCTCGTTGACCACAAAGGGTCCTTCCCAAGGAGGGGATAGCTTGTGCATGTTAGATTGATCCTGGATGAGTCGGAGCACTAAGTCGCCTTCCTGAAAAGTTCTGGACTTAACCCGGTGGCTGTGGTAGCGACGCATGTCTTGCTGGTAAATCGCCGATCGAGCTATTGCCAAGTCTCGCTCTTCATCCAACAGGTCAAGTGCATGTTGCCGAGCTTTTTCATTGTCTTCCTCAACATAAGCCGCCACACGGGGTGAATTGTGACGGATGTCACTTGGCAGGACCGCCTCTGCTCCATACACCATAAAGAAAGGCGTGTAACCCGTAGATCTGTTAGGTGTAGTATTGATGCTCCAGAGTATAGAAGGTAACTCCTCCACCCAACAACCCGGCATCCGCTGTAAAGGGACCAAGAGCCGGGGCTTGATACCATTCAAGATTTCTTGATTGGCTTGTTCTGCTTGACCATTTGATTGAGGGTGAGCTACAGCTGAAACGTCAAGCCGGATATGCTCTCGTTGACAGAACTCTTCCATAGCTCCTTTGGAAAGGTTAGTACCATTATCAGTTATGATGCTGTGTGGAAAACCAAAGCGAAAAATCACCTTTTTCATAAACTGGATTGCTGTGGCTGCATCGCACTTACTGACTGGCTCCGCCTCCACCCACTTTGTGAACTTGTCAACCGCCACCAAGAGGTGAGTCTTTTTATCCTTAGATCTCTTGAAAGGCCCGACCATATGGAGCCCCCAGACTGCAAACGGCCAGGTAATTGGAATCATCCTCAACTCTTGAGCCGGCACATGGGCTCGTCGTGAGAATTTCTGACATCCGTCACATTTACTGACCAGGTCTTCCGCATCAGCATGAGCCGCCAGCCAATAAAACCCATGACGGAAGGCTTTGGCCACAAGAGATTTTGAGCCGACGTGATGACCACAATCACCTTCATGAATTTCACGAAGGATCTCCTGACCCTCTGCCGGTGACATGCAACGTTGAATCACTCCAGTAACGCTGTAATGATGTAACTCGCCATTGACAATTGTCATGGACTTGGACCGCCGGACGATTTGTCTTGCCAAGGTCTCGTCCTCCGGCAACTCTCCCCGGGTCATGTAAGCCAAATAAGGCACTGTCCAATCCGGGGTAACGTGGAGAGCCGCCACCAGCTGTGCCTCCGGGTCTGGTATTGCCATATCTTCTTCTGTAGGTAACTTAACAGAAGGGTTATGCAAAACATCAAGAAAGGTGTTAGGCGGCACCGGCTTATGCTGAGACCCCAGCCGGCTTAAGGCATCCGCCGCCTCATTCTTCCTTCGATCAATGTGTTCCACTACGTAACCCTTGAAATATCCAGCCACAGCATCGACTTCACGACGGTAAGCTGGAATGAGGGGATCTTTAGAGTCCCACTTGCCCGACACCTGTTGAGCCACAAGGTCTGAGTCTCCTAAGCATCTTACCCGGCTCAAGTTCATCTCTTTGGCCATCCGGAGACCATGGAGCAGAGCCTCATACTCAACTGCATTGTTAGTGCAAGGAAACATAAGCCGGAGCACATAACAAAATTTGTCACCTCGAGGGGAAGTTAATACAACTCCAGCCCCCGAGCCTTCCAACTGTCTGGACCCATCAAAGTGAATAATCCAATAAGTGTTATCGGGCTTCTCCTCAGGTGCCTATAGCTCTGTCCAGTCGTTGATGAAATCCACCAAAGCTTGAGTCTTAATGGCAGTGCGCGACGCGTACTTCAAACCATGAGGCCCGAGCTCGATGGCCCATTTGGCGACTCGTCCTGTAGCTTCTCTGTTCTGAATAATGTCTCCCAAGGGGGCAGAACTTACCACAGTGATAGGGTGACCTTGGAAGTATTGCTTCAGCTTCCGGCTTGCCATGAACACCCCGTAAACAAGCTTCTACCAATGAGGATATCTTTGCTTTGACTCGATGAGTACCTCACTGACATAATAAACCGACCGTTGAACTGGATGTTCCTTACCAGCCTCCTTGCGCTCTACCACAATCGCCACACCGATGGCTCGTGAATTAGCAGCCACATATAACAGCAAAGGCTCTTTATCAATGGGAGCCGCAAGAACCGGCGGCTCAGATAACTGCCTCTTCAAATCCTCAAAAGCAGCATTAGCGGCATCACCCCAGACAAAGGTGTCTGCCTTCTTCATTAATTGGTACAGCGGTAGGGCCTTCTCACCTAACCGGCTTATGAACCGGCTCAAAGCGGCAACACGACCCGCCAATCACTGAACATCATTAATACATGCTGGTGTAGCCAAAGAAGTGATTGCCTTAATCTTCTCCGGATTAGCCTCGATGCCCCTGTTTGAGACCAAGAATCCCAAAAGCTTGCCTACAGGCACACCAAATACACACTTCTCCGGGTTAAGCATCATTTTGTAAACCCGAAGATTGTCAAAGGTTTCTCTGAGATCACTTATCAAGGTTTCCGCCTCTCTGGATTTCACTACTATGTCATCCACATAAGCATGAACATTGCGCCCAATCTAATCATGAAGACAATTTTGTACACACCATTGATAAGTTGCCTGGGCACTCTTGAGCCCAAACGGCATAGACACATAGCAGAAGGCTCCGAACGGGGTGATGAAAGCCGTTTTCTCCTGGTCCTTAACTGCCATCTTGATCTGATGATAGCCAGAATAAGCATCCAAAAAACTCAAACGTGCACAACCTGCCGTAGCATCAATGATTTGATCAATATGGGGGAGAGCAAAAGGATCAGCCGGACAAGCCTTATTTAGGTCCGTGTAATCCACACACATCCGCCAGGTGCCGTTTTTCTTGAGTACGAGCACCGGGTTAGCCAACCATTCTGGGTGAAAAACTTCAACAATAAACCCAGCCGCCAAGAGCCGGGCGACCTCTTCTCCTATAGATTTTCGTCGCTCTTCATTGAATCGCCGCAGAAATTGCCTGACCAGCTTATACTTTGGATCAATATTAAGAGTGTGCTCAGCGAGTTCTCTCGGTACACCCAGCATGTCAGAAGGTTTCCATGCAAAGATGTCCCGGTTCTCACGGATGAACTTGATGAGCGCGCTTTCCTATTTAGGATCCAAGTTGGCACTGATGCTGAATTGCTTAGATGAATCGCCTGGAGTGAAATCAACAAGCTTAATCTCTGCAGCCGATTTAAACTTCATGGCCAGGTCATGCTCCGTAATCGGCTTCTTGAGAGAAGTCATATCTGCCGGGTCAACGTTATCTTGATAAAATTTGAGCTCCTCTGCTGCACAGACAGACTCGGCGTAAGCCGCATCGCCCTCTTCACACTCCAGGGCCACCTTTCGGCTTCCATGCACAGTGAT
This sequence comes from Triticum dicoccoides, assembly GCF_002162155.2. Classification (NCBI taxonomy): domain Eukaryota; kingdom Viridiplantae; phylum Streptophyta; class Magnoliopsida; order Poales; family Poaceae; genus Triticum; species Triticum dicoccoides. Next base: position 592,589,005 of record NC_041388.1, on the reverse strand, counting down.
GGTGCCCTTGTAACCCGACATCTTGAGCTGTAGATACACATAACACGGCCGTGCTATGAATTTGGCATAGGCCGGCCGCCCGAACAAAGCGTGATATGGACTCTTGATTTTGACCACCTCAAAAGTTAACTTTTCCGCCCTAGAATCATGCTCGTCTCCGAAGGCCACCTCTAGCTCAATCTTCCCCACAGGATACGCCGACTTACCGGGCACCACTCCATGGAAGACGGTGTTGGAAGTCTTTAAATTCTTGTCAGTTAAGCCCATGCGCCGAAAGGTCTCGTAATAGAGGATGTTGATGCTGCTACCTCCATCCATGAGTACTTTGGTAAACTTATAACCACCAACTTGCGGTGCCACCACTAGGGCCAGTTGACCCGGATTATCAACCCGAGGAGGGTGATTCTCCCTGCTCCAGACAATAGGCTGTTCCGACCACCTCAAGTAACGAGGGACTGCTGGTTCAACAGAATTCACAGCCCTCTTATGAACTTTCTGATCACGTTTACACAAACTTGTGGTGAACACGTGATACTGCCCACTGCTTAACTGTTTTGGATGGCTCTGATAACCCGACTGCTGCTGCTGTTGACCTCCTTGACCAGACTGCTGTTGATTATAACCACCCTGGTTTCCCTGAAAACCGGATCCTGAACCACCGCCTGGGCCATGAAAGCCGCCGGCTCCTGAACCGCCGCCTGGGCCTTGATTGCCATCAAATGTGTTAGAATTCTTGAAAGCTTTCATGATTGCGCAATCCTTCCATAAATGAGTCGCTGGTCGTTCCCGGGTGCCATGTTTCGGGCAGGGTTCATTGAGTAGTTGCTCGAGAGACGGACCTGACCCACCAAACCGGGGTGGCTTTCCTTTGCGCTTCTGATTGTTACCCTGTGCATTGGCCACAAATTCCGGGTTACTGTTCGCCTTACGCTTATTTCCTCCTTGACTCGCTGGGTTATGCTGTTGACCCTTTCCATTATTGTTCTTCTTTCCCTTCCCTATCTTTTCCTCATCAGACGCGGGATTCTTGGTACTATCAGAATCGGCATACTTGACTAAAGCCGCCATCAGCGTCCCCATATCGTTGCAATCACGCTTAAGGCACCCCAGCTTCTGTCTCAGAGGCTCAAAGCGGCAATTCTTCTCCAGCATGAGAACTGCTGAGCCGGCATCCATCTTGTCAGACGAATGTATTATATCCTTGACCCAGCGCACCCAATGAGTCGTAGATTCACCTTCTTCCTGCTTACAATTTGTCAGATCTACAATTGACATAGACTGCTTGCAAGTATCTTTGAAGTTCTGGATGAAACGGGCTTTTAGCTCCGCCCATGAACTAATGGAGTTGGGTGGCAAACCCTTTAACCAAGAACGGGCCATTCCGTCTAGCATCATGGTGAAATATTTAGCCATCGCCTCATCACTAACCTTTAGCAGCTCCATAGCCATCTCATAACTTTCAATCCATGCCCCAGGCTGTAAATCGGCCATATAATTCGGCACCTTCCGAGGCCCCTTGAAATCCTTGGGCAGACGTACATTACGTAGAGCCGGTACCAAACAAGGAACTCCTCCGGTTCTAGTAGCAACTCCCGCTTCAACGGAAGTCGTCGGGTAAGCCGGTGAGTTCTGTTGGGCTGCTAGTTGAGCCGCCAGCTGAGCCGCCCGCTCGTCCTCCTGACGTATCCGATCCTGAACCGGGTTATACCCGCCGGGCTGGTTCCGGCGCTGAGCGTTACTTGACAAGGCCTCTGACTCCATGTGTCTACTGTAACTCAGGCTCCAATTTTGACGAGGCGGAGCTAACCAGGGTGGAGGAGTTGAGTGAATCCTATCCCGGCTGTAGGAGTAGGTTCCTTGCTGAGCCAGGGCTGTTTGGACAAGTTCTCTGATCTTCCGGGTTTCCACCGCTGTCGGATCATCCCCATCTACCGGGAGAGCCGCCAAACATGCTGATGCTGCGATTAAGTTCTCCATGGGGTTGGAGAAGTGACCCTGCGGTATTGGTACGTAATTGGGCGGTGCCATATTGCCGTGAGGCGGTGCCATCCCCTGAGGCCAGACTGGACCTCCCGCTCCGGATGTAATAAGCTGATTCACACCTGGCGGGTTACTTGGGCCGGCCCCGGGTGTAGCTAAGAGATTCCGAGGATCATAATTCTGAGGTAAACGAGACTGAGTTTTCTGATGTCTCCTCCTCATTACCTCATTAGATGCGTTCAGGCTCAACGTGAGCTGCAAGGCCTCTGCCTGAAGTTGCTGCGCCCGTACGTCCAAAGCCGCCCGCTCTGCTGCTAATCTAGCGTCCTCAGCTGCTAAGGTTTCTTTGACCTGGGCGATCTCGTCGCGAACCTGTGCCACCTCAGCCTCATGCTCAGATTGGTTCGCAGGGATGACTGTAATAGTTAACAAAGCCGTAAGCTTATCCATGAGATCCATCAGCACCTGAGCCGGTGAGCGCACGGGGCCTCCTGCCCCGGCTGCTCCTAACCCGGACGTTATCACCGCTGAAGCCGTAGAATTTTGGCCGGGTTGAGTACCAGCCATGAAGACTCCTGCCCGGTTTGGCGACTCTGAGAGGTCCGGAATAGTGCTGCCATCGGAAAAGCCCCCAAGCACGCCATCTTGAACTTGATACAGCGAATCTGTTGAGCCGGCGGATGAATCACCATCAGAGAGGACGGCCAGCTCACCATCACCTTCAGATCCTTCAGGAAGTTCACCTCCATGGATGCAACCCACAAAGGCACGCTTCACGACGGGTTAAGCTCGGGCGGGTTTCGCACGCTGAGCCGTCTCGACGAGGTCGGTGCAGCTGTCCGGCTCAGGGCCCGGCTCACCAATTCGGCCGATGAAGACGTGAATTCCGCCAAAGGGGACCCGGTAACCGTACTCAATTGAACCGGCGTCGGGGCCCCAGCCTTCGTCGTCGATGTAGATCTTGCCGCGACGACTCTTGGTCATCCGGCCAACTGCGTATCCCTTGAGCCCTTCGAAGATGCCCTTCAAGAACTCGAATCCACCGTGCGCTGGCTCCACGGTGGGCGCCAACTGTCGTGGAATTGTCACGGCAGATGTCCTCTTGGAAGGACTTGATCGTGGAGCCATCGCAACTAGGAAACTTAAATGGGTTAATCGGGACAAAGGACATGCGAGGTTTGTACTAGTTCAGCCCCTTACGGTGAAGGAAGGCCTACGTCTAGTTGGCTTGGAATTGCTTGAGGTTTCGGTGACCAGGGAGCGAGATACGCTATGCCCGGTTCTCGATCTCTTGTTTCTTGTCCCTAAGCCGCCAGCGGGTCGTCCCCTTATATACACGGGTTGATGCCCTACGGCTTACAGAGTCCCGGCCGGCTCATAAACAGTGTCCGGCTCGGTGACTAGTTATTTTTACCTTACAATACAAGTTGCGCCCTCATGGTGGCTTATCACCATGGGCCCTAAATCGTCTGTGGGCCTTTAGACCCTTTACTGAACCGCCATCTTCACATCTTGGTCTTGGGCTTCAGATGGGCTTCTCTTTGCGTAACCCGGCCCCTCCTGGCCGGCTTACGTACATAATTATATCCCCAACATTAGGCCCCAGATTGATTTGAACCGGTTCATGTCAATCTTAAAAAACCTTATAGACTAGCCCTTAGTCCTCTATTTTGTGCGGAAATTCTAACCCGCCGTGACGTCATCATCTGGATCCGGGTCAAATCTCTGTGACGTCATCTGGCCGCATCAACCTCAGGGAGCCGCCAGGCTTAGTGTCCAGCCTCAACGCAACACTTTCCCCTCGGGAGAGTCATGCGAGGGGGCTGGGCACGGGGGCTGCGCTCAGGTAATGCCTAGCGTACACCGCCCTGCCATGTCCCTTAGACCTGGTCGTCGCTCGCCCCTCCCGAGCAGGACCTCGGTGAGGAAAGGTATGGAGGTCTGTTCTTATGTCAAGAGGGACTCCTGAGCATCATGATGTTGGGGAATGTAGCAATAATTCCAAAAAATTCTATGTGTCACCAAGATCAATCTAGGAGATACTAGCAATGAGAGAGAGGGAGTGCATCTTCATACCCTTGAAGATCGCTAAGCGGAAGCGTTCAAGAGAACGGGGTTGATGGAGTCGTACTCGCCGTGATCCAAATCACCGATGATCCTAGCGCCGAACGGACGGCACCTCCGCTTTCAACACACGTACGAAATAAAGAGACGTCTCCTCCTTCTTGATCCAGCAAGGGGAGAGGAGAGGTTGATGGAGATCCAGCAGCACGACGGCGTGGTGGTGGAAGCAGCGGGATCTCGGCATGGCTTCGCCAAGCACCAACGAGAGGGAAAGGTGTCATGGAGGGAGAGGGAGGCGCCAGGGACTTGGGTGCGGTTGCCCTCCCTCCCCCACTATATATAGGACCCCTAGGGGGGCGCTGGCCCTAGGAGATCCAATCTCCAAGGGGGGGCGGCGGCCAAGGGGGGGACTTGCCCCCCAAGTCAGGTGGGGCGCCCCCACCCCTAGGGTTTCCAACCCTAGGCGCAGGGGGAGGCCCATGGGGGGCGCACCAGCCCACCAAGGGCTGGTTCCCCTCCCACTTCAGCCCATGGGTCCCTCCGGGATAGGTGGCCCCACCCGGTGGACCCCCGGGACCCTTCCGGTGGTCCCGGTACAATACCGATTACCCCCGAAACTTTCCCGATGGCCGAAACTGGACTTCCTATATATAAATCTTCACCTCCGGACCATTCCGGAACTCCTCGTGACGTCTGGGATCTCATCCGGGACACCGAAAAACTTTCGGGTTACCGCATACTAATATCTCTACCACCCTAGTGTCACCGAACCTTAAGTGTGTAGACCCTACGGGTTCGGGAGACACGTAGACATGACCGAGACGACTCTCCGGTCAATAACCAACAGCGGGATCTGGATACCCATGTTGGCTCCCACATGTTCCACGATAATCTCATCGGATGAACCACGATGTCAAGGATTCAATCAATCCCGTATACAATTCCCTTTGTCTACTGGTATGATACTTGCCCGAGATTCGATCATCGGTATCCCGATACCTTGTTCAATCTCGTTATCGACAAGTCTCTTTACTCATTCCGTAACACATCATCCCGTGATCAACTCCTTGGTCACATTGTGCACATTATGATGATGTCCTACCGAGTGGGCCTAGAGATACCTCTCCGTTACACGAAGTGACAAATCCCAGTCTCGATTCGTGCCAACCCAACAGACACTTTCGGAGATACCCGTAGTGCACTTTTATAGCCACCCAGTTACGTTGTGACGTTTGGTACACCCAAAGCATTCCTACGGTATCTGGGAGTTGCACAATCTCATGGTCTAAGTAAATGATACTTGACATTAGAAAAGCTTTAGCATACGAACTACACGATCTTGTGCTAGGCTTAGGATTGGGTCTTGTCCATCACATCATTCTCCTAATGATGTGATCCCGTTATCAACGACATCCAATGTCCATGGTTAGAAAACCGTAACCATCTATTGATCAACGAGCTAGTCAACTAAAGGCTTACTAGGGACATGGTGTTGTCTATATATCCACACATGTATTATGGTTTCCGGTTAATACAATTATAGCATGAACAATAGACAATTATCATGAATAAGGAAATACAACAATAACCATTTTATTATTGCCTCTAGGGCATATTTCCAACACGTGACTCAGGAGCCTAACTGGTCACGTAGCCCCTCGCTCCTTAGTCTCGTCTTGGTGATCCGGACGACCCAACGACGGCCCTGCCCCTGCCCATGCAGAACGCTAAGGCCTACTCTCGAATCTCCTTCCTGCGGGCTCTTTGTACGTCAAGGGGGACTCCTGAGCATTACGACTTAGGAGCCTACACTGCGGTTGTACCTCGCCGAAGCACCTCTGCTGCAGCTCGCCTGCCATCGCGTTGAGCCGCCATATCCGCTCGCCGGCTCATGCACCACCGCGAGCCGCCCTGCTCTGCTAGTGACCCCTGCATTGCAACCATTGCAGCGGGAGAGCCGTCGCTTACCGCCCTCAAATTGTGTGGCCGCGCTTTGCTTCGGCCTGGAGATGCTTAATTTCTGCCATGAGGCGCCTCCCGTCCGAGTCGCCGCCGCGCCTCATCTCCCCTGGGTCACCATCACCGTCCCGTTCCCGTCGCCGACAAGCCTTCGTCATGGCTCGTATCCATCCGCCTCCACGGCGTTTACCTTGATGAGCGCTTGCTCCGCTATGGCTGACCCTGGACCGCCCTCGCCGCGTCTGAGTTGTCCCGCCTTGAGCCGCCACGGATTTGCTGTTTTAAAACCGCCCGTGCCGTGAGTCGCTATCGACTATTTACCTTTGTTTCTACTGAGGCCTCGTAAGATTCAGTTTGCCCGGACTGTTCACCTCGACCGCCGGGGTAAGCTGTCAAAATCACCACGATCCGGTGCTTCTGAGCCATGGACTCCCCTCGCCGACACATCTCCGTTCGCAGCAAGCTGCCGCTCTGTCTCCGCCTACTATGAGTCGCTGCTCCAGCCATACGACCCGCCGCAAGGAAGCTTCGTCTGCCGTGGGATCGTTTCAGGTCACTACCTTTGCCGATTTCACCAGAAACTGCCCTGGGTCGCCAACAAACCGCCGAGCTGCGTCGAGCGCCGCCCGGCTCCATGGCCACAACCCAATCACCGCGGGCCTCGGCCACGGCCGTGCCTGGCTGCCTCCGCCGCCCCCGCAGCCTCGATTGCTGCCTGCAAGCACGTTCACCGGTGCCCCTCTGCTGCTTCATACCTCTAAAGTTACCATGCCGTCTCTTTGCCCCGTTGAATCATCCCGCGCTAAACCGTCCAGCGCCCGTGCCGGTTCTGCTCCGGGGCCGCCTCTGCTGCGACCAGTTACGGCCCCGTGGGTTCTTGCCGCTTGCTCCGACAGAGAAGGAGCCCTGCCCCGCGGGTTCCCGGAGTCATTTCCGTCATCGCTGCAGCCATGCCGGACCTGCTCCGTTTAAGCGCCAAAGCTTGCCACGGGTAATCCGCCGTTGCCTGAGCCGCCCCTGAAGCTGTTTCGCCGGGTCAACTCTGCTCCAAGATGCTTGCGAGACACCCCGCGCCCGCCGCCGGTTCATCGCACGGCCAGCTTCAAATCACCGTGACCCGGTGGCGTTAAACCGGAGCCACCTCTGCCTGTTTCAAATCGCCGCCGCACCCCGCCTCATGACTCTTGTGTTGTGGCTGTGCCAAAGCGGCCCAGGATGAGCGGCCTCATCTTTGCAGGTTTACCACCGTGGGGGCTCACGACACCACTTCACCAACCTCGCGCTAAACCGGATCTCACCAGCCATTCATCCCGGCGCTGAGCTACCTCTCCTGCTCCGCCGTGGTCTTGCAGTGGTCGTACCGAACCTCCCTGGTGCGAGCCGCCTTTGGGGCCTCGCCCTCGCCCGGCTTCTGCACGAGCTGCGGTGAGCCGCCGTTGATTTCAACCCGCCCCTGTTTCATCGGCCTCGTGTTAAGCCGCCACTCCCGCGGGATCCGCCCCTTGCTTCGTGTTCGCTTCCAAGCCGCTGGCGCCTTGTATCTAGACTGGCCTGGCGTGCTGCAGACCGTCGTGTTTTTCTCTTGCTCCATTTTTTTGCTAGTTTCCTGCTCCTGCTTCGCCGGTCGGTCGCCGCGCCCACTGCTGCATTCAGGAGACCAGCCGACAGATGGAGGAGGAAGAGACGGGAGGACGGCTGTCCGCGAGATAAAAAAAGAAGGGAAAGGAGGGCGGTGGCCGTTGGTTGTATGAGGGACAAACATCACGTTTCATCATAAAGGAAAACAACACAAGATCAAAGCTACTGGCGTGGTGTGCCATGCCTTACTTTGGACTTGTTATAAAAAAAGAGGGATTGTCTCCCCACGTGAAGACCTCAATCATGCTGGGCGCTCAAAGAGAAGGGAGCTAGTACTACAACTCATTCTCAACAGTACACATCAGATCAATTCTTCTGTGAAAAAGCCAAAAGCACTACGGTGCATTATCCAGCACTGGCGTCTCCGTTCGTCTGATAAAAATATCAGGTGCTATCTGCCCTATTTATTTCATCATCATACTCTAATTCGGTCAAGAAACATTATTCCGCCTTTAATGTTTATATGTGCAGGACAAATTGCTCCATGATTCGTGGCAGACATAGTGAGGTCATCTGTCATCCAAATACAACAGGACAATTATTCACCGTTGAAGTGGAGTTATATCATGGATATGGAGTGTGCATTAGCATAATCATGCACTCGCGTCCACATCCGCTTGCTGTTGAACGGGTGTGCGTAAGCCGCTGCTCGTGCAGTTCAATCTACATCAATTCGGTGGGACCGTGCCCGTGATTGACTCGCCGTTCGCATGGCTTACCACACCTGCGATTGACTCGCCCGTCCACGCTGGCTTAAAATGTCACGGCCGGCTCATTTTTCCACTCATGCGGCTACTCGGCCGTGATTGGTTTCAGCTTCACCTGGTGATGATCAACTCCGCGGTGGATATTTTATGGCCTAACATATCAGGTGAAATTCATCCAGTATATTTTTTATATTGCTTTCCTTAAAAAGAGCAATTACTCGGGTTTTGCAAAGTTATCTAATGCAGGACCCTAAAACCGTCATATTGGTGCAAATTTAAGGGCCGTCAAAAAATTTCCGGCTTAAAAAGAAGGATTCCGGTTCAAAATCCGGCTCAAGGGAAAGCTATCTCCCATAAAGCTTTGAAGCTCTCAGTATCCGGTTTAACAATTTATGGTTCAACAAAGAGTAAATCTCTCGCAAGTTCGAGTTTTCAGGAAAAATTAAAGGGACCAAAGAGAGTCTACTGCACCGCACAGCTCAAACATAGGTACCCCTTGAGCACAGCTCACGGTATCATTTGGGGGCTTGGTCATATTCGAACCATAGCTACACCTCTTGATCCGTCTATCAAGCCAATATTATCATAAGAGCATAGCTCTGGTTGCTTAGGTAATCCGGCAATCAAGCCAATATTATCATAAGGGGCCAAAGAGAGTCTGCTGCACAGCACAGCTCAAACATGGGTATCCCTTGAGCACAGCTCACAATATCACATGGGGGCTATGTTCGAACCATAGTCACACCTCTTGATAGGCTTAAAGCCACCAGGGAAATCACTTAGGGGCTCTGGTCGTATCCGAACCATAGCTTATACCCTCTTGATCAGCATAAGGGCACCAGGGAAATCACTTGGGGGCTTGGTCATATCCGAACCATAGCTACACCTCTTGATAGGCATAAGGCCACCAGGAAAATCACTTGGGGACTATGGGTTCGAATCATAGTTACACCTCTTGATAAGCATAAGGGCACTAGGGAAATCACTTGGGGGCTTGGTCGTATTCGAACCATAGCTACACCTCTTGATCGGCGCAATGCTACAATTATGACTACATGGGGGCTCTGGTCGTATCCGAACCATAGCTTAAACCCTCTTGATCATACATATACATCACCATATATTGCATCATACGTTGCATCATCACTATATCATCATAGCATGTATCATATGTGCATGGATATACCGACTTATATGGCAGGAATCGGTTTTCAAACCAGGTCATATTTATTCAAATCTTTAATAGCCAATACGGCTGGATTTTTTCTTATGGTTATCAATAATCAATATTATGACTGAGGTTTTCAAAGTCGCTTTAGCGCAATGACTATCATATTATCAATGGATATGATTTATTCTACAATTGAAGGAATAGTCCCGAGTCACTGCAGGCTTACGACCCGGCACTTAGGGGCTACATTATTCAAGTTGGGATTACATCAAATACACAAGTCTCATGTCGCTGCAAGCATGCACCATGACACTTGGGGGCTAATGCAAAGTCATTGTTTGCTCACTTATTGAAGACCCGACTCATCACATCGTAATGAGCCGACCCTTGGGGGCTACCAATTTCCCCTATCAACAATTCAAGATACACAGATTTTCATCTATTATTGAAGGATTCATTGCTCAATTGGTAAAGCACAAGGCTCTTAACCTTGTGGACGTGGGTTCAAGCCCCATGATGGGGGTTACATCATATGATGTTATTTTCATTGAAGAATATATCAAGTCCCGGCTCAATATTATCTTATTGAGCCGGCCCTTGGGGGCTACATATTGCTGCTCAAGTTTACATGATCATATTTTACAAAGTCCCTGCTCATTATTACATAATAACCGGCCCTTGGGGGCTACACTGGTTGAAGTTTTTATGAGCACAAGGCAATTTCAAATCCCAGGTTGCTGCAAGCATGACAACCCGGCACTTGGGGGCTACATATGTGGAATACTCAGTTCTGACTGGTGATTGAGATGAACAACCTGGATTTCTTCAAGCTTGTGACATTCATATTGAAGCAAGTCTTAAGCTGTTGCTATGATACCTTCTTAAGACTTGGGGGCTACAAGTGATAGGCATATAAGAGCTATAATTTCAAGCTTGATGTTAACTACAATTATGACCCGGTGCCATCAATATTTGTAAAAGGGAATGACAAACCGGCAAGTTCAAGTCTTAAACCAGCAAAGTTCTACATTCTTAAACCGGCTGAAGATCAAATGAGTATTTCAAAGGCCAATATTTTTGTTAAGCATTGGGAGCTGAAGTTAAAGGAGTTATTCTTCACAATATTTCTCTGTGACAAACCAATGCCAGCAAATTGATTATGAAGCTGGTCCATTGACTCAGATTTTATAGAAGAGGGAAGTGACAAGGACTTAAGGATGATCAGGATCAGTTTAACATGGATAAATCCAAATTAAGCTGGGGGCTAATGTCGGGGATATACCCCGCGGTATGATCCAGCCGGAGTTATAACCCTGTTGGGACTTGGTAAACCGGCAGGTGTTAAGGTAGGTGGTAAACCGGTTGGTGTTAAGTCAGACGGTAAACCGGAAGGTTGTTAAACCGGCTGACAGTTAAGACAGGAGTTAAGTTAGATCATCTTAAATCGGCAGGCCATCTTAAACCGGCAGGCCATCTTAAACTGGCAAATAGTGATAACTGGGTTGCCAGGGGTTATGAAGCCCATGAAGATAAGTCAGAATAGTTAAGTCTTAAGTCCGAGTTGGACTCTACATGTAACTTGGCCCTTCAACATATATAAGGAGGGGAAGGGCTCCCCAGAGAGGGATAAGCAAGAAGAAACAATCTTAGGGCTAGACACAAAGAGGAGAGCCGGTTTACGGCGACTCCCTCGTGATGATAATGAGACCTAGCCTCAAACAGCATGTAGGGTTGTTACCGAATGATGTTTCCCGGGGCCCGAAGTTGTCTACATCCTTGTCTTGTGTTGCGTCTCTCGATTCCGCTCAACCCCTCTCAAGCTACCACATAGATGCGTTGGCCTCGCGACTAAGTCCTGACACTAAGGACATCAGCCGTGACAAAACCACGACACACATAAAGTTTTAACGCCTCCACGAGGTACAGTGCATGTTGCAGGAAATAAAAATGAGGGAAGCACTGCCAGCAAGCCTCTTCAGCCTTGGGCGCTGCCACTACTGCATGATGCTGCTAACGCGACACTACGATCAGAGACCCTTCGACGAAACTATGTGCGATGCAATAATCGCAAACGGTGGTGTAAAAGAACCGTCAAAAAAGATGCAAAACGTTTGCGATGGCGGAGCCATCAAACACGATTCAAATTTTAGTTGCGTGTGCAATGCAGGGCATACAGTTCAGTCGAATGAACTTTGTGCGATGAGGGGGAACAAAAGAAACGGGCAGCCTGGTGGAGGCGTGTGCGATATACAACATACAGTTCACTCGGATGAACTGTTTGTGATTAGGAAACACAAAAGAAACTATCAGCAGATCAAGGTGTGTGTGATTGAGGGCATACGCTTCAGAAGGATTAACTATTTGCGATTAAGCAACATAACAGAAACGGGTCAGCCAGATCAAAGTGTTTGCAATTGATGGCATACACTTCACATGGATGAACTGTTTGCGATTAGCCACAACAAACTGAAACAGTTAGATAGGTCAACGTGTGTGTGTGCTAGACGGGCACACACATTGTAATTAAAAGAAGAGTGCGCGATGGTAATAACGAGCGCGCACGGTTGTTGGAACAAGACGTGTGCTGACATTGCCTATTGTGGTGCACCCTATGGTGCAAACGCCACATACGCGACCGAGAAGGCGTACGTGCCTACGTTACGCCTTCCGGGACACACTTATAACCGTTGGTAAATTTTGAGCATACGTCCCGTCACATTTCAAATTGCAAACCTGTTCACACCGATCTGTTGGGGAACGTAGCAGAAATTCAAAATTTGTTACGCATCACCAAGATCAATCTATGGAGTAATCTAGCAACGAGGGGAAGGAGAGTGCATCTACATACCGTTGTAGATCGCTAAGCGGAAGCGTTCAAGTGAACGGGGTTGATGGAGTCGTACTCGTCGTGATCCAAATCACCGATGATCCTAGTGCCGAACGGACGGCACCCCCGTGTTCAACACACGTACAGCCCGGTGACGTCTCCTACGCCTTGATCCAGCAAGGGGAGAAGGAGAGGTTGGGGAAGACTCCATCCAGCAGCAGCACGACGGCGTGGTGGTGGTGGAGGAGCGCGGGACTCCAGCAGGGCTTCGCTAAGCACTACGAGAGACGAGGAGGGAGAGGGGTAGGGCTGCGCCAACCGGGAGAGCAAATCACATATGTTGGGCAGCCCCAAACCTCAAGTATATATAGGGGAAGGAGAGGGGCTGCGCCCCCACCTAGGGTTCCCTCCCTAGGGGTGGCGGCAGCCCCCAGATCCCATCTGGGTGGCGGCCACAAGGGGGAGAGGGGGAGGCGCACATGGGGTGGGCCTTAGGGCCCATCTGCCCTAGGGTTGCCCCCTTCCCCTCTTGGAGGCGCCTTGGGCCTTGGTGGGAGGCACCCCAGCCCACCTAGGGGCTGGTCCCTTCCCACTATTGGCCCATGTAGGCCTCCGGGGCTGGTGGCCCCACCTGGTGGACCCCCGGACCCCTCCGGTGGTCCCGGTACACTACCGGTGATGCCCGGAACACTTCCGGTGGCCAAAACCATACTTCCTATATATCAATCTTTACCTCCGGACCATTCCGGTACTCCTCGTGACGTCCGAGATCTCATCCGGGACTCCGAACAACATTCGGTAACCGCGTACATACTTTCCCTATAACCCTAGCGTCATCAAACCTTAAGTGTGTAGACCCTACGGGTTCGGGAAACATGCAGACATGACCGAGACACCTCTCCGGTCAATAACCAACAGCGGGATCTGGATACCCATGTTGGCTCCCACATGCTCCACGATGATCTCATCGGATGAACCACGATGTCAAGGACTTAATCAATCCCGTATACAATTCCCTTTGTCTAGCGGTACGATACTTGCCCGAGATTCGATTGTCGGTATCCCGATACCTTGTTCAATCTCGTTACCGGCAAGTCTCTTTACTTGTTCCGTAACACATCATCCCGTGATCAACTCCTTGATCACATTGTGCACATTATGATGATGTCCTACCGAGTGGGCCCAGAGATACCACTCCGTTTACACGGAGTGACAAATCCCAGTCTCGATTCGTGCCAACCCAACAGACACTTTCGGAGATACCTGTAGTGTACCTTTATAGCCACCCAGTTATGTTGTGACGTTTGGCACACCCAAAGCACTCCTACAGTATCCGGGAGTTGCACAATCTCATGGTCTAAGGAAATGATACTTGACATTAGAAAAGCTTTAGCATACGAACTACATGATCTTGTGCTAGGCTTAGGATTGGGTCTTGTCCATCACATCATTCTCCTAATGATGTGATCCCGTTATCAACGACATCCAATGTCCATGATCAGGAAACCGTAACCATCTATTGATCAACGAGCTAGTCAACTAGAGGCTTACTAGGGGCATGGTGTTGTCTATGTATCCACACATGTATCTGAGTTTCCTATCAATACAATTCTAGCATGGATAATAAACGATTATCATGAACAAGGAAATATAATAATAACCAATTTATTATTGCCTCTAGGGCATATTTCCAACAGTCTCCCACTTGCACTAGAGTCAATAATCCGGTCCACATCGATATGTGATTAACACTCAAGGTCACATCCCCATGTGACTAACACCCAAAGAATTCTGGGTTTGATCATGTTATGCTTGTGAGAGAGGTTTCAGTCAACGGGTCTGCAACATTCAGATCCGTATGTACTTCGCAAATGTAGATGCAACTACTATGCTACATTTGGAGCCATTTCAAATAACTGTTCTACTTGGAGCTATTCTAAATTGTTGCTCCATTATACGTATCCGGTATCTCTACTCAGAGCTATCCGGATAGGTGTTAAGCTTGTATCGACGTAACTCTTTACGTCGAACTCTTTATCACCTCCATAACCGAGAAACATATCCTTATTCCTCTAAGGATAATTTAGACCGCTATCTGGTGATCTACTCCTAGATTACCTTTGTACCCTCTTGCCAAATATGTGGCAAGGCACACATCAGGTGTGGTACTCAGCATGGCATACCGTATGGAGCCTATGACAAAAGCATAGGGGACGACCTTCGTCCTTCCTCTTTCTTCTGCCGTGGTTGAGCTTTAAGTCTTAACTTCATACCTTACAACTCAGGCAAGAACTCCTTCTTTGACTGATCCATCTTGAACACCTTCAAGATCATGTCAAGGTATGTGCTCATTTGAAAGTACCATTAAGCGTTTTGATCTATCCTTATAGATCTTAATACTCAATGTTCAAGTAGCTTAATCCAGGCTTTCCATTGAAAAACACTTTCCAAATAACCCTATATGCTTTCCAGAAATTCTACGTCATTTCTGATCAACAATATGTCAACATATACTCATCAGAAATTCTATAGTGCTCCCACTCACTTCTTTGGAAATACAAGTTTCTCATAAACTTTGTATACACCCAAAAACTTTGATCATCTCATCAAAGCATACATTCCAACTCTGAGATGCTTACTCCAGTCCTTAGAAGGATTGCTGGAGCTTTGCATACTTGTTAGCATCTTTTAGGATTGACAAAACCTTCCGGTTGTATCACATACAACCTTTCCTCAAGAAAATCGTCGAGGAAACAGTGTTTGACATCCTATCTGCAAGATTTCATAAATAATGCAGTAATCGCTAATATAATTCCAACAGACTCTTAGCATCGCTACGAGTGAGAAAGTCTCATCGTAGTCAACTCCTTGAACTTGTCGGAAAACATCTTAACGACAAGTCGAGCTTTCTTAATGGTGATACTTACCATCATTGTCCGTCTTCCTTTTAAAAATCCATATGCACCTAACAGCCTTACGACCATCAAGTAGTTCTTCCAAAGTCTACACTTTGTTTTCATATATGGATCCTCTCTCGGATTATATGGCCTCGAGCCATTTTGGAATCCAGGCCCACCATCGCTTCTCCATAGCTCGTAGGTTCATTGTTGTCTAGCAACATGACTTCCAAGACAGGATTACGTACCATTCTGAAGTAGTACGCATCCTTGTCATCCCACGAGGTTTGGTAGTGACTTGATCTGAAGTTTCATGATCACTATCATAAGCTTCCACTTCAATTGGTGTAGGTGCCGCAGGAACAACTCCCTGTGCCCTGCCACACACTAGTTGAAGAGACGGTTCAATAACCTCATCAAGTCTCCACCATCCTCCCACTCAATT
The DNA here is from genome assembly GCF_002162155.2 of Triticum dicoccoides. Lineage (NCBI taxonomy): Eukaryota > Viridiplantae > Streptophyta > Magnoliopsida > Poales > Poaceae > Triticum > Triticum dicoccoides. Next base: position 592,573,317 of record NC_041388.1, on the reverse strand, counting down.
CTTTCGAGAGAAACTTTTCCTCGGGAAAGGACCCGATTCTAGAAACAATCCCTTATTGCTTTCGGATCTGAGATAGGAGGTACACCCAACTGTTTTGGGTGTCCTATGAAGATGCATTTATCCGCTTTGGGTTCGAGCTTGTCATCCTGAAACTTTTCAAATAAGCGTCGCAGCCCCAAACCTTTTAACAAATGACAGCTTAGGTTTCTCTAAACCATAGTTCATACGGTGTCATCTCATCGGAATTACGTGGTGCCCTATTTAAAGTGAATGTGGTTGTCTCTAATGCCTAACCCATAAACTATCATGGTAATTCGATAAGAGACATCATGGTATGCATCATATCCAATAGGGTGCAGTTATGATGTTCGGACACACCATCATACTATGGTGTTTCAGGTTGTATTAGTTGTGAAACAATTTCCACAATGTCTTAATTCTGTGCCAAACTCATAATTCAGATATTCATCTCTATGATCATATCATAGATATTTTATCCTCTTGTCACGACGATCTCTCACCTTCACCCTGAAATTACTTGAACCTTTCGATAATTCAGACTCGTGATTCATCAAGTAAATATACTCAACATCTACTCAAATCATCTGTGAAGTAAGAACATAACGATATCCACTACACACCTCAGCACTCATTGGACTGCACACATCAAAATGTATTACTTCCAACAAGTTGCTTTCTAGTTCCATTTTACTGAAAACGAGGCTTTCAGTCATCTTGCCCATGTGGTATGATTTGCATGTCTCAAGTGACTCAAAATCAAGTGAGTCCAAACGGTCCATTTGCATGGAGTTTCTTCATGCACATACACCAATAGACATGGTTCGCATGTCTCAAACTTTTCAAAAACGAGTGAGCCCAAAGATCCATCAACATGGAGCTTCTTCATGCGTTTTATACCGATATGACTTACGTGGGAGTGCCACAAGTAGGTGGTACTATCATTACTATCTTATATCTTTTGGCATGAACATGTGTATCACTACGATCGAGATTCAATAAACCATTCATTTTAGGTGCAAGACCATCGAAGGTATTATTCAAATAAACAGAGTAACCATTATTCTCCTTAAATGAATAACCGTATTGCGATAGACATAATCCAATCATGTCTATGCTCAATGCAAACACCAATCTCGATGGTAGAGGGAGCGTGCGATGCTTGATCATATCAAGCTTGGGAAAAACTTCCAACACATATCGCCAGCTCACCTTTAGCTAGTCTCCGTTTACTCCACAGCCTTTTATTTCGAGTTTACTAACACTTAGCAACCGAACCGGTATCTAATACCATGGTGCTACTAGGAGTAGTAGTAAAGTACACATTAACACAATGTATATCCAATATACTTCTATCGACCTTGCCAGCCTTCTCATCTACCAAGTATCTAGGGTAATTCTGCTCCAGTGGTTGTTCCCCTTATTACAGAAGCACTTAGTCTCGGGTTTGGGTTCAACCTTGGGTTTCTTCACTAGAGCAGCAGCTGATTTGCCATTTCATGAAGTATCCCTTCTTGCCCTTGCCCTTCTTGAAACTAGTGGTTTCACCAACCATCAACAATTGATGCTCCTTCTTGATTTCTACTTTTGTGGTGTCAAACATCGCGAATATCTCAAGGATCATCATATATGTCCCTGATATATTATAGTTCATCACGAAGCTCTAGCAGCTTGGTGGTAATGACTTCGGAGAAACATCACTATCTCATCTGGAAGATCAACTCCCACTCGATTCAAATGATTGTTGTACTCAGACAATCTAAGCACAAGCTCAATAATTGAGCTTTTATCCCTTAGTTTGCAGGCTAAGAAAATCGTCGGAGGTCTTATACCTCTTGACGTGGGCACGAGCCTGAAATCCCAATTTCAGCCCTCAAAACATCTCATATGTTTCGTGACATTTCAAAACGTCTTCGGTGCCTCAACTTTAGTGATCCAAGATCAGATTGAGTCCATAGGAAAGCCAATACTATTAAAAGGGGATGAGGTGTTTCTTAATGGCTTGCTTGCTCAAAGTTCTTAGTGATATGCTCCAAAGCCCTCAACCACTTTCTCACATCCACATATGTCCCAAACCAAAAGTCAAACTCGGCCCCACCGACATTTCCTATCCGGCGCCACCGAGTTCACTTGACATAGCCACTGCCAGAAACCCTAATCGATTCGGTCTCACCGATGGGATCTCGGTCTCACTGAGATGGGCTTGCAAACTCTCTGTTGCCTATTGCATTAATTTCGGTCTCACCGAAATATGAAATCGGTCCCACCGAGTTTGCTTGGCCAACTCTCTGTTTGGCTTATTACCCAAATCGGTCCCACCGAGTTTGTGTAATCGGTCCAACCGAGATAAGGCTTTACCCTAACCCTAGCATATCGGCCTCACCGAGTTGATCATGTCGGTCGCACCGAAATGCCTAACGGTCACATTATGAACTAAATCGGTCTGACCGAGTTTTATAATTCGGTCCCACCGAGTTTGGTGATTTGTGTGTAATGGTTAGATTTTGTGTGGAGGCTATATATACCCCTCCACCCACTCTTCATCCGAGGAGAGAGCCATCAGAATATGCCTACACTTCCAACATACATTTTCTGAGAGAGAACCACCTACACTTGTGTTGAGGTCAAGATATTCCATTCCAACCACATAAATCTTGATCTCTATCCTTCCCCAAGTTGCTTTCCACTCAAATCATCTTTCTACCAAATCCAATCCTATGAGAGAGAGTTGACTGTTGGGGAGACTATCATTTGAAGCACAAGAGCAAGGAGTTCATCATCAACACACCATCTATTACCTTTTGGAGAGTGTTGTCTCCTAGATTGGTTAGGTGTCACTTGGAAGACTCCATCAAGATTGTGGAGTTGAACCAAGGAGTTTGTACGTGCAAGGAGATCGCCTACTTCGTGAGGATCTACCCTAGTGAGGCAAGTCCTTCGTGGGCGATGGCCATGGTGGGATAGACAAGGTTGCTTCTTTGTCGACCTTCGTGGGTGGAGCCCTCCGTGGACTCGCGCGACTGTTACCCTTCGTGGGTTGAAGTCTCCATCAACGTGGATGTACGATAGCACCACCTATCGAAACCACGCCAAAAATCTCCGTGTCTCCAATTGTGTTTGCACACTCCAATCCCATCGCTTTACATTCTTGCAACTTGCATGATTTACTTTCTGCTGCTCATATACTCTTATCATGCTTGCTTGATATGTATTGTGAATGTTTAAACTTGTGCCAAAACTCACTTCAACTTAAAGAAATTAAAAACTGCAACTTTTCTTGCTAAGAGTATATTCACCCCCCTCTAGACACCTCTTCTCGATCCTTTCAGTTTCCCACTTCGGAGCGTATTAATACTCGGTTATAAATACTACTACTCCAAAATGACTGCACATTCCTCCTCAACTCCTCATCCACAAAAACAAAGTCATTCATCATCGTTCCCTTTGTGTCTACCATGGCTAGCGTGAGTTCTGGGTCGAGAGATTGGCACCGGGGAGATGCGAGCATGGAAGCGGAAGCACGAGAGATGTCCTACCTCGCCGCGAACACAGCTGGTATGTCCCTGTTGGAAATATGCCCTAGAGGCAATAATAAAAGGATTATTATTATATTTCCTTGTTCATGATAATTGTCTATTATTCATGCTATAATTTTATTATCCGAAAATCGTAATACATGTGTGAATACATAGACCACAATGTGTCCCTAGTGAGCCTCTAGTTGACTAGCTCGTTGATCAACAGATAGTCATGGTTTCCTGGCTATGGACATAAGGATATCATTGATAACGGGATCACATCATTAGGAGAATAATGTGATGGACAAGACCCAATCCTAAACATAGCACAAGATCGTATAGTTCGTTTGCTAGAGTTTTTCCAATGTCAAGTATCTTTTCTTTAGACCATGAGATCGTGTAACTCCCGGATACTGTAGGAGTGCTTTGGGTGTACCAAACATCACACCGTAACTGGGTGACTATAAAGGTATACCGCGGGTATCTCCGAAAGTGTCTGTTGGGTTGACACGGATCAAGACTGGGATTTGACACTCCGTATGACGGAGAGGTATCTCTGGGCCCACTCGGTAATGCATCATCACAATGAGCTCAAAGTGACCAAGTGTCTGGTCATGGGATCATGCATTACGGTACGAGTAAAGTGACTTGCCAGTAACGAGATTGAACGAGGTATTGGGATACCGACGATCGAATCTCGGGCAAGTAACATACCGATTGACAAAGGGAATTGTATACGGGGTTGCTTGAATCCTCGACATCGTGGTTCATCCGATGAGATCATCGAGGAGCATGTGGGAGCCAACATGGGTATCCAGATCCCGCTGTTGGTTATTGACCGGAGAGCCATCTCGGTCATGTCTACATGTCTCCCGAACCCGTAGGGTCTACACACTTAAGGTTCGGTGACGCTAGGGTTGTAGAGATATGAATATGCAGTAACCTGAAAGTTGTTCGGAGTCCCGGATGAGATCCTGGACGTCACGAGGAGTTCCAGAATGGTCCGGAGGTGAAGAATTATATATAGGAAGTGTAGTTTTGGCTATCGGGAGAGTTTCGGGGGTCACCGGTATTGTACTTGGACCACCAGAAGGGTCCCGGGGGTCCACCGGGTGGGGCCACCCATCCCGGAGGGCCCCATGGGCCAAAGTGGGGAGGGGAACCAGCCCATAGTGGGCTGGTGCGCCCCCCTTGGCCCACCCCATGCGCCTAGGGTTGGGAACCCTAGGGTGGGGGGCGCCCCACCTGGCTTGGGGGGCACTCCACCCCTTGGCCGCCGCCCCCCTAGGATATCCCATCTCCTAGGGCCGGCGCACCCCCTAGGGGGCCTATATAAAGGGGGGGGAGGGAGGGGGCAGCCGCACCCTTGAGTCTTGGCGCCTCCCTCTCCACTGCAACACCTCTCCCTCTCGTAGTAGAACGGCGAAGCCCTGCTGCGGTGACCCCTGCATCCACCACCACGCCGTCGTGCTACTGGATCTTCATCAACCTCTCCTTCCCCCTTGCTGGATCAAGAAGGAGGTGACGTCATGCTGACCGTACGTGTGTTGAACGCGGAGGTGCCGTCCGTTCGGCGCTAGGATCTCCGGTGATTTGGATCACGTCGAGTACGACTTCCTCATCCCCGTTCTTTGAACGCTTCCGCGTGTGATCTACAAAGGTATATAGATGCAATTCGATCACTCGTTGCTAGATGAACTCATAGATGGATCTTGGTGAAACCGTAGATTTTTTTTGTTTTCTGCAACGTTCCCCAACAGTGGCATCATGAGCTAGGTCTATGCGTAGTTCTCTTTGCACGAGTAGAACACAATTTGTTGTGGGCGTAGACGTTGTCAACTTTCTTGCCGCTACTAGTCTTATTTTGCTTCAGCGGTATTGTAGGATGAAGCGGCCTGGACCGACCTTACACGTACGCTTACGTGAGACTGGTTCCACCGACTGACATGCACTAGTTGCATAAGGTGGCTAGCGGGTGTCTGTCTCTCCCATTTTAGTTGGAGCGGATTCGATGAAAAGGGTCCTTATGAAGGGTAAATAGAAGTTGACAAATCATGCTGTGGCTTTCACGTAGGTAAGAAAACATTCTTGCTAGAACCCTTTTGCAGCCATGTAAAACTTGCAACAACAATTAGAGGACGTCTAACTTGTTTTTGCAGCAAGTGCTTTGTGATGTGATATGACCAAAGTTGTGATGAATGATGAATGATATATATGTGATGTATGAGATCATGTTCTTGTTATAGGAATCACGACTTGCATGTCGATGAGTATGACAACCGGCAGGAGCCATAGGAGTTGTCTTTATTTTTTGTATGACCTGCGTGTCATTGAGAAACGCCATGAAAAGTACTCTACTTTATTGCTAAACGTGTTAGCCATAGTAGTAGAAGTAATAGTTGGCAAGCAACTTCATGGAGACATGATGATGGAGATCATGATGATGGAGATCATGGTGTCATGCCGGTGACAAGATGATCATGGAGCCCCAAGAAGGAGATCAAAGGAGCTATGTGATATTGGCCATATCATGTCACTATTATTATTTGATTGCATGTGATGTTTATCATGTTTTTGCATCTTGTTTACTTAGAACGACGGTAGTAAATAAGATGATCCCTCATAATAATTTCAAGAAAGTGTTTCCCCTAACTGTGCACCGTTGCGACAGTTCGTTGTTTCGAAGCACCACATGATGATCGGGTGTGATAGATTCCAACGTTCACATACAACGGGTGTAAGACAGATTTACACATGCAAACACTTAGGTTGACTTGACGAGTCTAGCATGTACAGACATGGCCTCGGAACACAGAAGACCGAAAGTTCGAGCATGAGTCATATAGAAGATACGATCAACATGAAGATGTTCACCGATGTTGACTAGTCCGTCTCACGGGATGATCGGACACGGCCTAGTTAACTCGGATCATGTTATACTTAGATGATGGGAGGGATGTCTATCTGAGTGGGAGTTCATTATATAATTTGATTAGATGAACTTAATTATCATGAACTTAGTCTAAAATCTTTACAATATGTCTTGTAGATCAAATGGCCCACATTGTCCTCAACTTCAACGCATTCCTAGAGAAAACCAAGCTGAAAGACGATGGCAGCAATTATATGGACTGGGTCCGGAACCTGAGGATCATCCTCATAGCTGCCAAGAAAGATTATGTCCTAGAAGCACCGCTAGGTGACGCACCCATCCCAAAGAACCAAGACGTTATGAACGCTTGGCAGACACATGCTGATGACTACTCCCTCGTTCAGTGCGGCATGCTTTACAGCTTAGAACCGGGGCTCCAAAAGCGTTTTGAGAGACACGGAGCATATGAGATGTTCGAAGAGCTGAAAATGGTTTTTCAAGCTCATGCCCGGGTCGAGAGATATGAAGTCTCCGAAAGTTCTTCAGCTGTAAGATGGAGGAAAATAGTTCTGTCAGTGAGCACATACTCACTATGTCTGGATTACATAACCGCTTAACTCAGCTGAGAGTTAATCTCCCGGATGACGCGGTCATTGACAGAATCCTTCAGTCGCTTCCATCGAGCTACAAGAGCTTTGTGATGAACTTCAATATGCAAGGGGATGGAAAAGACCATTCCTGAGGTATTTTCAATGCTGAAATCAGCAGAGGTAGAAGTCAAAAAGGAACATCAAGTGTTGATGGTCAATAAAACCACCAAGTTCAAGAAAGGCAAGGGTAAAAAGAACTTCAAGAAGGACGGCAAGGGAGTTGCCGCGCCCGGTAAGCAAGCTGCCAGGAAGAAGCCAAAGAATGGACCCAAGCCCGAGACTGAGTGCTTTTATTGCAAGGGAAGTGGTCACTGGAAGCGGAACTGGCCCAAAGACTTAGCGGATAAGAAGGCCGGCAACACAAAAGGTATATGTGATATACATGTAATTGATGTGTACCTTACCAGTATTCGTAGTAGCTCCTGGGTATTTGATACCGGTGCGGTTGCTCACATTTGTAACTCAAAGCAGGAGCTGCAGAATAAACGGAGACTGGCAAAGAACGAGGTGACGATGCGCATCGGGAATGGTTCCAAGGTTGATGTGATCGCCGTCGGCACGCTACCTCTACATTTACCCACGGGATTAGTTTTAAACCTCAATAATTGTTATTTAGTACCAGCTTTGAGCATGAACATTGTATCAGGATCTCGTTTAATTCGAGATGGCTACTCATTTAAATACGAGAATAATGGTTGTTCTATTTATATGAGAGATATGTTTTATGGTCACGCTCCTATGGTGAATGGTTTATTCTTAATGAATCTCGAGCGTAATGCTACACATATTCATAGTGTGAATACCAAAAGATGTAAGGTTGATAATGATAGTCCCACATACTTGTGGCACTGCCGCCTTGGTCACATAGGTGTCAAACGCATGAAGAAGCTCCATGCAGATGGACTTTTACAGTCTCTTGATTACGAATCATTTGACACGTGTGAACCATGCCTCATGGGTAAGATGACCAAGACTCCGTTCTCAGGAACAATGGAGCGAGCAACCAACCTATTGGAAATCATACATACTGATGTGTGCGGTCCAATGAGTGTTGAGGCTCGTGGTGGCTATCGTTATGTTCTCACCCTCACTGATGACTTGAGTAGATATGGGTATGTCTACTTAATGAAACACAAGTCTGAAACCTTTGAAAAGTTCAAGGAATTTCAGAGTGAGGTTGAAAATCAACGTGACAGAAAAATCAAGTTTTTGCGATCAGATCATGGAGGAGAATACTTGAGTCACGAATTTGGCACACACTTAAGAAAATGTGGAATAGTTTCACAACTCACACCGCCTGGAACACCTCAGCGTAATGGTGTGTCCGAATGTCGTAATCGCACTCTATTGGATATGGTGCGATCTATGATGTCTCTTACCGATTTACCGCTGTCATTTTGGGGCTATGCTTTAGAGACTGCCGCATTCACTTTAAATAGGGCTCCGTCGAAATCCGTTGAGATGACACCGTATGAATTATGGTTTGGGAAGAAGCCTAAGCTGTCGTTTCTATAAGTTTGGGGATGCGATGCTTATGTCAAGAAACTTCAACCTGAAAAGCTCGAACCCAAGTCGGAAAAATGCGTCTTCATAGGATACCCTAAAGAAACTATTGGGTATACCTTCTACCTCAGATCCAAAGGCAAGATCTTTGTTGCCAAGAATGGATCCTTTCTAGAGAAAGAGTTTCTCTCGAAAGAAGTAAGTGGGAGGAAAGTAGAGCTTGATGAAGTACTGCCTCTTGAATCAGAGAGTAGCACAGCTCAGGAAAATGTTCCTGTGGTGCCTGCACCAATTAGAGAGGAAGTTAATGATGATGATCAAGATATTTCTGATCAAGATCCTACTGAACTTCGAAGGTCCACAAGGACACGTTCCGCACCAGAGTGGTACGGCAACCCTGTCTTGGAAATCATGTTGTTAGACAACGGTGAACCTTCGAACTATGAAGAAGCGATGGCGGGCCTGGATTCCGACAAATGGCTGGAAGCCATGAAATCCGAGATAGGATCCATGTATGAAAACAAAGTATGGACTTTGACTGACTTGCCCGATGATTGGCGAGCCATAGAAAATAAATGGATCTTTAAGAAGAAGACAGACGCGGATGGTAATGTGACCATCTATAAAGCTAGGCTTGTCGCTTAGGGTTATCGACAAGTTCAAGGGGTTGACTATGATGAGACATTCTCTCCCGTGGCAAAGCTGAAGTCCGTCCTAATCATGTTAGCAATTGCCGCATACTATGATTATGAGATATGGCAAATGGACGTCAAAACGGCATTCCTTAACGGTTATCTTAAGGAAGAACTGTATATGATGCAGCCGGAAGGTTTTGTCGATCCTAAGAATGCTGACAAGGTGTGCAAGGTCCAACGCTCGATTTATGGGCTGGTGCAAGCATCTCGGAGTTGGAACATTCGCTTTGATGAGATGATCAAAGCGTTTGGGTTTATGCAGACTTATGGAGAAGCCTGCGTTTACAAGAAAGTGAGTGGGAGCTCTGTAGCATTTCTCATATTATATGTAGATGACGTACTTTTGATGGGAAATGATATAGAACTTTTGGACAACATTAAGGCCTACTTGAATAAGAGTTTTTCAATGAAGGACCTTGGAGAAGCTGCTGATATATTAGGCATCAAGATCTATAAAGATAGATCAAGACGCCTCATAGGTCTTTCACAAAGCACATACCTTGATAAGATATTGAAGAAGTTCAATATGGATCAGTCTAAGAAGGGGTTCTTGCCTGTGTTGCAAGGTGTGAAATTGAGCTCAGCTCAATGTCCGACCACGGCAGAAGATATAGAAGAGATGAGTGTCATCCCTTATGCCTCAGCCATAGGTTCTATTATGTATGCCATGCTGTGTACCAGACCTGATGTAAACCTTGCCGTAAGTTTGGTAGGTAGGTACCAAAGTAATCCCGGCAAGGAACACTGGACAGCGGTCAAGAATATCCTGAAGTACCTGAAAAGGACTAAGGAAATGTTTCTCGTTTATGGAGGTGACGAAGAGCTCGTCGTAAAGGGTTACGTCGACACTAGCTTCGACACAGATCTGGATGACTCTAAGTCACAAACCAGATACGTGTATATTTTGAATGGTGGGGCAGTAAGCTGGTGCAGTTGCAAGCAAAGCGTTGTGGCGGGATCTACATGTGAAGCGGAGTACATGGCAGCCTCGGAGGCAGCACACGAAGCAGTCTGGGTGAAGGAGTTCATTACCGACCTAGGAGTCATACCCAATGCGTCGGGCCCGATGACTCTCTTCTGTGACAACACTGGAGCTATTGCCCTTGCCAAGGAGCCCAGGTTTCACAGGAAGACCAGGCATATCAAGCGTCACTTCAACTCCATTCGTGAAAGTGTTCAAAATGGAGACATAGAGATTTGTAAATACATACGGACCTGAATGTAGAAGATCCGTTGACTAAACCTCTCCCTAGAGCAAAACATGATCAACACCAGAATTCCATGGGTGTTCGATTCATCACAATGTAACTAGATTATTGACTCTAGTGCAAGTGGGAGACTGTTGGAAATATGCCCTAGAGGCAATAATAAAAGGATTATTATTATATTTCCTTGTTCATGATAATTGTCTATTATTCATGCTATAATTTTATTATCTGGAAATCGTAATACATGTGTGAATACATAGACCACAATGTGTCCCTAGTGAGCCTCTAGTTGATTAGCTCGTTGATCAACAGATAGTCATGGTTTCCTGGCTATGGACATGGGGATGTCATTGATAACGGGATCACATCATTAGGAGAATGATGTGATGGACAAGACCCAATCCTAAACATAGCACAAGATCGTATAGTTCGTTTGCTAGAGTTTTTCCAATGTCAAGTATCTTTTCCTTAGACCATGGGATCGTGTAACTCCCAGATACCGTAGGAGTGCTTTGGGTGTACCAAACGTCACAACGTAACTGGGTGACTATAAAGGTATACTGCGGGTATCTCCGAAAGTGTCTGTTGGGTTGACACGGATCAAGACTGGGATTTGTCACTCCGTATGACGGAGAGGTATCTCTGGGCCCACTCGGTAATGCATCATCACAATGAGCTCAAAGTGACCAAGTGTCTGGTCACGGGATCATGCATTACGGTATGAGTAAAGTGACTTGCCGGTAACGAGATTGAACGAGGTATTGGGATACCGACGATCGAATCTCGGGCAAGTAACGTACCGATTGACAAAGGGAATTGTATACGGGGTTGCTTGAATCCTCGACATCGTGGTTCATCCGATGAGATCATCGAGGAGCATGTGGGAGCCAACATGGGTATCCAGATCCCGCTATTGGTTATTGACCGGAAAGCCATCTCGGTCATGTCTACACGTCTCCCGAACCCGTAGGGTCTACACACTTAAGGTTCGGTGACGCTAGGGTTGTATAGATATGAATATGCAGTAACCCGAAAGTTGTTCGGAGTCCCGGATGAGATCCTGGACGTCACAAGGAGTTCTGGAATGGTCCGGAGGTGAAGAATTATATATAGGAAGTGCAGTTTCGGCCATCGGGAGAGTTTCGGGGGTCACCGATATTGTACCGGGACCACCGGAAGGGTCCCGGGGGTCCACCGGGTGGGGCCACCCATCCCGGAGGGCCCCATGGGCCAAAGTGGGGAGGGGAACCAGCCCATAGTGGGCTGGTGCGCCCCCCTTGGCCCACCCCATGCGCCTAGGGTTGGGAACCCTAGGGTGGGGGGGTGCCCCACCTGGCTTGGGGGGCACTCCACCCCTTGGCCGCCGCCCCCCCTAGGAGATCCCATCTCCTAGGGCCGGCGCACCCCCTAGGGGGCCTATATAAAGGGGGGGAGGGAGGGGGCAGCCGCACTCTTGAGTCTTGGCGCCTCCCTCTCCCCTGCAACACCTCTCCCTCTCGTAGTAGAACGGCGAAGCCCTGCTGCGGTGACTCCTGCATCCACCACCACGCCGTCATGCTGCTGGATCTTCATCAACCTCTCCTTCCCCCTTGCTGGATCAAGAAGGAGGAGACGTCACACTGACCGTACGTGTGTTGAATGCGGAGGTGCCGTTCGTTCGGCGCTAGGATCTCTGGTGATTTGGATCACGTCGAGTACGACTTCCTCATCCCCGTTCTTTGAATGCTTCCGCGCGTGATCTACAAAGGTATGTAGATGCAATCCGATCACTCGTTGCTAGATGAACTCATAGATGGATCTTGGTGAAACCGTAGAATTTTTTTTGTTTTCTGCAACGTTCCCCAACAGTCCCGCCACACGGCCATAGCAGCACAGAGGTGTCGTCGCGCCGCCGAAGTAGCACGCAGGTCCCGCCGCACCGTCGATGTGGCAGACTGGTCCGGCCGGACCGTGGAAGCAGTAGAGATGTCCTCCCTCGTCGCAAATGCAGCAGAGATGTCCTCCCGTGCTGCGGCAGCCTGGGAAAATATCTCGCGGGTAGGCAAGGACTCTTTCAGGCGCATGCATGCGATCGTCCATAGCCAGATGGATTAGATCTCTGGCTGGGCGAGGTTGTAGGACGACATGGAAGCCTATTTTGAAGAGTCTACTGGCGTCATTCGGCAACTAAATGAGAGTAATGCGAAGCTCCGGACCGGGCATGACCTGCTGAGGGCGAAGATCGTCGGAAGTGCGGAGCAGCAGGAGGAGACCACTGCCTTGTTGAAGAGGATCGGCGTCATCGTCGAGAAACTTATGGACAAGAATGCCATACCGCGCATCGAGCGCAGAAGGCTGGCAGAGGAATTTGTGGATGCTCTCAAGCAGCATCTTGAGGATAAGAAAGAGTTCATCTCCGCTCGCCGCGGAGACTAGATCCCGCGGCCTGCAGCAACGTACAGATCAGGGAGGCAGATCATTGTCTTCCTTCTTCTTTTGCCCTTGTGTATTTCCGGTGTTGCCGCATGTGGCTTTTTTTAATTATGTTCCTAAATATGTAAGAGAATTATTATCCACTTTCGCCATCCTTATATTCATCATGCTTGCTATAAGTCGCAGTCGATGCTATATAGGTCCGTCAGATCTTACATCAAGATCCGTGCAAAACTTTCTTTTCAGATTTTCATTTTTCTCTCTTAAATCTCAGTCTAGTGAGACGCATAGCCGCGCCGTAGAACAGGGGCTCGGGCGCCATTAATGGAGACATTATGAGGGAGGTGCGCGGCGGGTAGCGGTCAAAGGGCTCTCCTCCCGATGAGAACGAGTAAGGGTCTCATCGCACACCTCCCGTACTCAAATAGCTACCCCGCACAGCACCTTCTAGCCAATAAAAAAAGGGGACGCGTGGCAGCACATAAATGGTAAGTAGAAGGCTCACGGTTTCATAATACTTGTGTTTCCGATTTGTAACGTGACAACACCTGTTCCAAAATGACTTTGTTGATTGTTAATGTGTGCGCCTTCGCAAAATCAGACAAAAAAATTACCACAACATGTTGGTTGCATGTCATGATACCATGCCGAGTTTTATGATTTTCATGCGTGTATTGGATTTATAGGAATTAAAAAATCAAGTTTCTCAATCCTTCCGGTCGAGCCACGATGCCTAGATGTTTGGATTTCATTCCCATTTCTTGCATGGGACATAGAAATTCATCCAAGCACACACATGTGATTTTTCAAACAACTTTGGTGCACTGGAGCCTGTGCTTGTACTTCAAATTTGAATTATGCACATTAAATGCGCAAAAACTCAATTAATGTATGAAAAGGCCAAATGAACCCGGAATAATTCAAAATTTAGCACGATACTTCTATTTGGTCTAATCTGCCAGTGTAAAAAAATGAAGGCGGGAGAAGGCAGTGTACGTATCTCGTTTCGCACACGAAGGTGACACGTTCCCTCTCAGAACCACGAGTCTTCTTGAGGGAAGCTCCGGTTTGCAAGAAGCTTACACCAAAGCATGTCCCAATTCGGCCAAAAAATTACCGCAACATGTTGGTGCCATGTCATGACACCATGCCAAGTTTCATGATTTTCAGGCGTGTTTTGGATTTACAGGAATTAAAAAACCAAGTTTCTCAATATTTCTGGCCGAGCCACGACGTCCAGATGTTTGAATTTTATTCCAATTTCTTGCATGGGACCTATGAATTCACCCAAGGACACACATTTGATTTTTTAACCAACTTCGGTGCACTGGAGCATGTGCTTGTACTTCAAATTTGAATTATACACATTAAATGAACAGAAACCCAATTAATGTATAAAAAGGTCAAACGAACCCGGAATAATTCCAAAATTTAGCACGATACTTCTATTTGGTCTAATCTGCCTGTGTAAGAAAATTAAGGCGGGAGAGGGCAGTGTACGTATCTCATTTCACACACGGAGGTGACACATTCCCTCTCGGAACCACGAGCCTTCTTGAGGAAAGCTCCAGTTTACAAGAAGCTTACACCAAAGCTTGTCCCAATTCGGCCAAAAAAATTACCGCGGCATGTTGGTGCCATGTCATGACACCATGCCAAGTTTCATGATTTTCAGGCATGTTTTGGATTTATAGGAATTAATAACCAAGTTTCTCAATCTTTCTGGCCGAGCCACGACGCCCAGATGTTTGAATTTCATTCCCATTTGTTGCATGGGACCCATAAAATACACCCAAGGACACACATGTGATTTTTTAACCAACTTTGGTGCACTGGAGCATGTGCTTGTAGTTCAAATTTGAATTATGCACATTAAATGCCCATAAACTCAATTAACGCATAAAAATGCCAAACGAACCCGGAATAATTCCAAATTTAAACACGACACTCATGTACTAGTTGCATGTTCACTGTACGTAAATGTTCTAACAATTCAAACACCATCCTTTCCCTCCGTAACACCATTTTGTCTTTCAAAACATAATGAAAAAATCAGGTATACCACAAACAGATTACTAGAAAGAATCGTGTGGGATGTGTTATAAAGTATCTTGGTGCACCGTATTGTTTCGCTTACGCAGGAAACTTCATCGTCTACAGTACACCGCCCTCGCTTGAACCACATTTGTGCGCCAGTTTCTCACGGCACCGAGTGAATTTTTTTGCCACCGCGGAAATATCTATCCCCGCCCCTCCCTCCTACCAAAACCCACATTACCATTGTTCCTCCTTGCTTTCCAAGTTCAAACCTTCACTGCTGCTTACTGGCAGCTCAGCCTCCTCGCCGGCGACCCTTCTTCTTGCAGCTCAACCTCCTCGCCGATGACCCTTCTTCTTGTAGTGCTGCCTCCTCGCCGATGACCCTTCTTCTTGCTGCGCGGCCTCCTCACCGCTGACCCTTCTTCTTGCTATGCGACCTCGTCGATATGGTCAGGTAATCCACACCCCACCCACACCACCCTCCTCCTTTACCGTCCCACATGCCCCGATCGACTACGCTACACCTTCCCCGAAATCACTGCCCCCTCCTCTAATTAAGAGCCGCCCACAATCATTTTGCATGTAGTATAACATGGAGCTCAATAGCATGCGGCCACACGCGCGCACGAGGTTGCTATGGCTACCATGTGTGTCGACCATGAGATCTTGGAGGAGCACCTCGTCTTCGAGGCCACCGTCGACACCGCCACGTGGTTGTCTACTTTAATTAAAATACAATTCATGTTGTTTTCTCGAGGCCACCGCCAGTGCCTTCTAGTGATTTTGTCCTCTGTAATGTTAATATGCAATCTGATGTTCAGTTAACAGTTGGTCCTCTGAAATGTGATGTTCCATTAACACTTTGGTCCAACAATTGCTACATTTTGTAGTACTGTTCTCAAGCATTCTTTGTTTTGTTAACTGTCTTATCTTCTAGTACATGTTTCTATTCTGCAATGTCATGCTCGGTTAACTATTTTGGTTCATTTAGTCTGCTGTCCATTTAACTATTTGGTTCAGTTCTACAATTTGATTTTCATTTGTTGTGGGTACAATTTTGTATTTTTATGCATGTGACACCAATTGAATTTGGCTGTACTCAATACATATTCTACTGATAGTATGGCAATTCTCAGTTAATCTGATCAAGATCTTCCTTATGTGTGTTGTAGTAAAACAATGGGAGACACTGGTTTACCATCGAGGTTTGTTCAAGCAGGGTCCTTTGGCTAATAGCACATTATTGTGCAGTTGCAGGAATCATTCTAATATCTAGGTTTGTTACAATTTGGTCTTGCACATGTAGGTCCTGCCGTCAGACGCTTAGACCCACTGTTCGACCCATTTTGCATATGGGGAAATGAGGTGTCCATGAATATCAGTCAAGTCAAGAAACTTAGAAAGATTGTTAGGATGAAGAAACTTGCGACGAATAACAACAAGATCTTTGTTTGCATAATGAATAAGACATCAGTCAACTATGGGATGGTACCGACTCTTTTACCTTGTTTTTACCCCTTGCGCCATTTCAAAACTTACAACGGCGATTTATGCATAGCTTTGTTTTCAAAGTAGTTCACCAATGATTACCTCTCAAACCACCTGCATGGTCAATAGGCGAGGAAGGTATTCATTCAACACCCACGGTACAATATTTAAGTCTTGCTGAAGAGGACAAAGGTTGGGCGGGCAATTATCCATAGCCACTGGCCTAAAGTTGCAAGGACATTCAACATCACTGAAGGCTCAATATTTGCCTTCCGCTTCTGCAGTTTCCCAGATGAGATTCATCTATCTATTTACCGTGTATGATGCTACTTTCCAAAGGTTTCTGATGCTGCATGTGAAACTTGGTGCTGTTGTGTAATCGCGTAACTAAGTGCCGAAGCTATCTGATGTAATTTGATTATGAAATCCTGGTTGCTTTTATACAGATATGAAATATTTGGCGTGTTTTATAAGAAATATTAGTTTGATTATTACATGGATTATTAATAATAGGCTAATTAGGTGCTTATTGGGGTTTTCTATTGCAGACGGTTACTCAGACAGCACCGTGGGTGATGAACTCAAACTGTTGAGGACGCAGTAATTTTAAAAAAATTCCCACGCACACGCAATATCATGGTGATGCATAGCAACAAGAGGGGAGAGTATTGTCTACGTACCCTCGTAGACCATAAGCGGAAGCGTTATGACAACACGGTTGATGTAGTTGTACGTCTTCAAGATCGACTGATCCTAGTACCAAAAGTACGGCACCTCCGCGATCTACACACGTTCGGCTCGGTGACGTCCCACGAACTCACGATCCAGCAGAGTGTCGAGGAAGAGCTTCGACAGCATGATGGCGTGATGACAGTGATGATGATGCTACCGGAACAAGGCTTCGCCTAAGCACCACTACGATATGACCGAGGTGGATTATGATGGAGGGGGGCATGATGTCTACTACACAACCTTCTTCTTGTAGACGTTGTTGGGCCTCCAAGTGCAGAGGTTTGTAGGACAGTAGCAAATTTCCCTCAAGTGGATGACCTAAGGTTTATCAATCCGTACAAGGCGTAGGATGAAGATGGTCTCTCTCAAGCAACCGTGCAACCAAATAACAAAGAGTTTCTTGTGTCCCCAACACACCCAATACAATGGTAAATTGTATAGGTGCACTAGTTCGGCGAAGAGATGATGATACAAGTGGTATATGGATAGTAGATAATGGTTTTTGTAATCTGAAAATATAAAAACAGCAAGGTAACTAATGATAAAAGTGAGTGTAAACGGTATTGCAATGCTAGGAAACAAGGACTAGGGTTCATACTTTCACTAGTGCAAGTTCCCCCAACAATAATAACATAATTGGATCATATAACTATCCCTCAACATGCAACAAAGAGTCACTCCAAAGCCACTAATAGCGGAGAACGAACGAAGAGATTATGGTAGGGTACGAAACCACCTCAAAGTTATTCTTTCCAATCAATCCGTTGGGCTATTCCTATAAGTGTCACAAACAGCCCTAGAGTTCGTACTAGAATAACACCTTAAGACACAAATCAACCAAAACCCTAATGTCACCTAGATACTCCAATGTTACCTCAAGTACCCGTGGGTATGATTATACGATATGCATCACACAATCTCAGATTCATCTATTCAACCAACACATAGAACCTCAAAGAGTGCCCCAAAGTTTCTACCGGAGAATCACGATGAAAACGTGTGCCAACAACTATGCATAGGTTCATGGGCGGAACCCGCAAGTTGATCACCAAAACATACATCAAGTGAATCACGTGATATCCCATTGTCACCACAGATACGCACGGCAAGACATACATCAAGTGTTCTCAAATCTTTAAAGACTCAATCCGATAAGATTACTTCAATGGGAAAACTCAATCCATTACAAGAGAGTAGAGGGGGAGAAACATCATAAGATCCAACTATAATAGCAAAGCCTCGAGGGAGATCGTATCACCTCAAGAACACAAGAGAGAGAAAGATCAAACACATCGCTATTAGTACATACCCTCAGCCCCAAGGGAGAACTACTCCCTCCTCGTCATGGAGAGCACCGGGATGATGAAGATAGCCATCGGAGAAGGATTCCCCCTCCGGCAGGGTGCCAGAACGGGTCTAGATTGGCTTTCGGTGGCTACGGAGGCTTCTGGCGGCGGAACTCCCGATCTATTGTGCTCTCCGATCATTTTAGGGTATATGGATATATATATATATATATATATATATATATATATATATATATATATATATATATATAGGCAGAAGAAATACATCAGGGGAGCCACGAGGGGCCCACGAGGGTGGAGGGCGCTCCCCCCTGCCTCGTGGCTTCCTCGTTGATCCCCTGACATGCACTCCAAGTCTCCTGTATTTCTTTCTTTCCAAAACTAACTTTTCCGAAGGTTTCATTCCGTTTGGACTCCGTTTGATACTCGTTTTCTTCGAAACCCTAAAACAAAGAAAAAACAAAAACTGGCACTGGGCTCTAGGTTAATGGGTTAGTCCCAAAAATCATATAAATGCATATAAAACATCCAAGGTTGATAATATAATAGCATGGAACAATCAAAAATTATAGATACGTTGGAGACGTATCAGGGCACCGCACACGGCTAAGAGGTCAATGATCAACTTGTGTGTCTATGGGGTGCCCCCCTGTATATAAAGGAGTGGAGGAGGGACACAGGTCCGGCCTCCTAGGCGCGCCCAAGGGGGAGTCCTACTCCCGGTGGGAGTAGGATTCCCCCTTCCCTAGTTGGAGTAGGAGAGGGAAGGAAGGGGGAGAAGGAGAGAAGGAAAGGGGGGCCACCCCCCCTTCCCAATTTAATTGGGCTCGGGAGGGGGGGCACCTTGGCCGCCGCCTCCTCCTTTCCACTACGGCCCATTAAAGCCCATTGACTCCCCGGGGGGTTCTGGTAACCCCCCGGTACTCCGGTATATGTTTGAACTCACTCGGAACCATTCCGATGTCCAAACATAGGCTTCCAATATATCGATCTTTATGTCTTGACCATTTCGAGACTCCTCGTCATGTCCATGATCATATCCGGGACTCCGAACTACCTTCGGTACATCAAAACACATAAACTCACAATACCGATCGTCACCGAACGTTAAGCGTGCGGACCCTATGGGTTCGAGAATTATGTAGACATGACTGAGACATATCTCCGGTCAATAACCAATAGCGGAACCTGGATGTTTATATTGGCTCCCACATATTCAACGAAGATCTTTATCGGTTAAACCGCATAACTACGTTGTTCCCTTTGTCATCGGTATGTTACTTGCCCGAGATTCGATCGTCGGTATCTCAATACCTAGTTCAATCTCGTTACCGGGAATTCTTTTTACTCATTTCATAATGCATCATCCTGTAACTAACTCATTAGTCACATTGCTTGCAAGGCTTATAGTGATGTGCATTACCGAGAGGGCCCAAAGATACCTCTCCGATACTCGGACTGACAAATCCTAATCTTGATCTATGCCAACCCAACAAACACCATCGGAGACACATGTAGAGCACCTTTATAATCACCCAGTTACATTGTGACATTTTGTAGCACACAAAGTGTTCCTCCGGTATTCAGGAGTTGCATAATCTCATAGTCATAGGAACATGTATAAGTCATGGAGAAAACAATAGCAACAAACTAAACGATCAACGTGCTAAGCTAACGGATGGGTCAAGTCAATCACATCATTCTCTAATGATGTGATTCCGTTAATCAAATGACAACTCATGTCTATGGTTAGGAAACATAACCATCATTGATTCAACGAGCTAGTCTAGTAGAGGCATACTAGTGACATTCTGTTTGTCTATGTATTCACACATATACTAAGTTTCTAGTTAATACAATTCTAGCATGAATAATAAACATTTATCATGATATAAGGAAATATAAATAACACCTTTATTATTGCCTCTAGGGCATATTTCCTTCACAAACAACTCGCACGATTTAATAGAAAGAACCGTGTGGGATGCGATATAAAATATCTTGGCGCACCATCTTGTCTGGCTTACACAGGAAGCTTCATCGTCTAAAGTCCACCGCCCCCGCTTGAACCACACTTGCGCACCAGTTTCTCGCGGCACCAAGCGAATTTTTTTTGCCACCGCGGAAATATCTATCTCCCCGCCCCCTCCCTCGCACCAAAAGCCACATTTCCACTGTTCCTCCTTGCTTTCCAAGTTCAGACCTTCACTACTGCTTACTGGTAGGTCAGCCTCCTCGCCAGCGTGTCGGTGGGAACGACACCTATGGGATCACAAGAATCCCTACTACGGTTGCGGGGCACGGGGTCATGAGAAGAGCGGATCAAACAGATAGCACACGGTTCGTTTATCCAGGTTCGGGCTGCAAGGATGCGTAAAACCCTACTCCTGCTTTGGTGGATTGTATATCTGTGTTCTTGAGCTAGCTATGGGGCGTGAGGAGCTCCAAAAAGCCGAATCCTCTTCCTGGTCGCCTCGGGCCTCCTTTTATAGGAAAGGGGTTGCCACAGTGGCACACAGGAGGTGGAAAGGGTACAGTGATGCGAGGTTATCCCTCGCATTACATGACAAGGCGCATTTAATGCGTCTTGCCCAGGTGTCCTTGCTTTATCGGGGATGGCGGAGAGCCATGTCTCGTCCGTCGCCGCTCCCTCTCATGTCGACACGCGCCCTGGTCAGCGGCGCCTGCGGTGCCATGTAGGCAGGCAGGCAGCTGAGGTGGCGCAGTGGTGGGTCTCCACGAAGATCCGCATGCCGCCACGCAGGTGCCTGCCCAGCTGGTTGGGTCAGCAGCTGCATGCGAACGGCGGTGGAGGTTTGACTGGCGGGCCTGATGGTGGCCCTACGGGTGTTCTTGGCAAGGGCCTTGCCGGGGCCCCAGCAAGGGTCTTGCCGTGGCGCTTGCTGTCATCCCCGGCAAGGCTCTTGCCGGGGGCCTTGTGGTCCTCCTTGGCTGGGATCCCGCCAAGGATCATCATCTTCTAAATGGTGTATCTGATCTTGAATGTCTTCACAAAGATCTGCATGCCACCACGGGGATGTCTCCCGAATCCTTGCCCCATGGGGGCAGTGGACTCAAGGGTGACTTACTGTGTAGGTGTGGGGCGAGCTGCCACGGCAAGGGTCTTGCCGGGTTTGCTAAAACCGCCTCCCGGCAAGGATCTTGCCGGGGGGGTCCGCTTTGTCCCCTTTGCTCTTTGTGGTCTTGGTCTTGGCGTCGTTCTGCTTCGCCTAAGCTTCGGACTTACCTTGGCTCACCTCCCCTGCCTTGCTTAGTGTGGTGGTGCCCGTGGCTCATACTGCCCGTGCACAGTTATAGGAGTACAAAAAGTGTACCCTCTTTTTGTACAGTGACAGGAGCCCCCGGGCCTGGGCCACACGTAAGCGCAATCGCGTCATTGGGCTAGGCCCAAAAACCGTGCGCGGGCAGGTGGGGCGGTTTTTGCCGCGGTAAGTCTCTTCACGCGCTGCGCTTCGCATGCTTCCCGCGCGTGGCGCGGCGCGGGGAGGTGTGTGTGACGTGGGCGGCATGCGTGGGGCTGAGCTCTGCATGCATGCGTCACGTCGTAGTAAAGGGGGAGGTTCGCGCCCTCCCCATAAACGGAGGGAAGCGTGGAGGCGCAGCCCATTTACTGAACGGGGCCGAGGCGTGGTCTTCAAGGCATCCACTCCCTATGATCACGGGGTGGGGAGAGGTCGCCTCACCCGTCGCCTCGGTCCTGCACGCCTGCCACGTGGCTCTCATGCGCTTGGGGTGGCGAATGGTGGAGGCGGGAAACCGGGCCGCCGCGGGCTGGGGCAGTGGGTCGGTCCCAGTTCCCTGCGCCTTCCGCGTCTTGATTGGCTGAGCGGGGCGGCCGAGCCCCCACCCCGTTCCTTTATAAAGAGCGGGAGGGGGATGGCGTCCCGCATTCCTTCATCTCCTCCTTCCTTCAGCTTCTGCTCCCCTCTTCCATCCGCCATGGAGAGAGGGAATCCTGGTCCTTCCACGGTGTCGGCGAGGGTCGCCGCTCGACAACGCGTCCCTCCTTCTCCTGCACCCGCGGTGGCAGAGCTAGCCGCGAGGGGAAGGGGGAGGGGGCGAGGCCGTGGGCGAGGCCGAGGCACTCGGGGAAGAGGAGGACGGGGCGGCGCGCCGGCCTCGCCTCCGCCGGCAGTTCCTCCTCCCATGGAGGGCCACGTTGGGGATGACCCTTGCGAGTTTGCATCAGGCTGCGTCGGCCGCCTCACTGTCGCCTTCGTCTCCCGACTCCATTCGCGCGGGAGATGGAGCTGGATCCGCCGGAGTCGTTGTGGCTGCACATGAGGGGTTGCGGGATCAGTGGCACGCGGGCCGGTGTCGAATTCCCCGCCCCTCACGTGATGTATCTCCATCGGGGATGGAAGACGTTTGCCCATATCCACCGCTTGACGGAGGGGCTCACTCTCCTTTTTAAGCTGATGGAGGGTGGCCTTCTCTCCGTCAAGGTCTTCGGGTGCTTTGGGACCCGTGCAAGGTGCTGCATGGAGAGCTCTTCTGATAGTGAAGACTCCTCCTCGGGCGGGAGTGACGAGGAGGACAGCGGCAACGACGACGAGGGTAGTAGGCGACAGGATGACGGGTCCGATTAGGTGTCGGGTGCCGCTCCGTGCGGCACCGGCAACCCCATCATCCGCGTTGCCGGCTCCCTGAACTTCTCGGGGTCGTCTCCTTGGGCGGCTGGCGTTGGGAGGCTGCGGAAGAGGAAGAGGGCGGGCGGCAAGGCCGTCAAGTCGAAGTACGCGGGCACCGACTCCTTCGACACATGCTGACGTCCTGCTGCCTCGTCTTCGAGCTCTACTTCCCGCGCCGCCATCACCATCCAGCCTTTGGACGGCTACCAAGACGTTCTCTTGGTGTCTTCTTCCACCCATAGCTCGCCTAGGCGCTCCTTTTGTCTCTTTCGCCTCCTTGACCTGCCTCCTGAGGAGAGGGACAAGAAAGGGATTACAAGCACCTTATCTCTTTTTAGTTTGTAAGCCTTCGGGCCTTTGTCGAATTTAAAACTTGTAATCCCATCATTCATGTTTTTCATTCCCTATGGACTATACCTGAGTGGAATGTTTTTAATGAAAAAGGGATGTTTGCCGGGTCATTTGTTTGCGGGTGGAACCCACGACAAGGAGTAAATCCTTGATATCTTCAAGATAAACATTTCCTTGCCCGGCAACAGGCCTTGCCGTCTCCCCACTTCGCTCGACCTTCCTCACGCCTTTGGCGGAGGCAGAGATGAGGCGGGTTCTGGCTCCTTGTTTCATCCTTTCGCTGTCGCGACTACGACCAAACTTGGCCCCAGGAACGAGCCCTAGGGCCTAGAGTTATGGGAGCACGGTAGCTTAGGGGAAAACGAGGTTTCACATACCTCAGTCCATAATGGAATGCATGATAAGGGATGAAGAACTTATCTGAAGATGCAGCCCCCGGCAACCCTGGTTCGCCGTGGGTGAATCTTTGCTCTTGCAGCCCCCAGCAATGCTGGCTTGCCGGGGGCTAGATGCTGGTCTGTTCATCTTCTTTTCCTCCCCAAGTGGTTCAGCACGGATATCCGTGTGTCCTGTGAACCAAAGAAGACAAAAGAAATACAAAGAGATGCACACTCGACCTCTAAGCTAGGGGTTAGTCGCCGCTAAGCACTATCAACCCTAACCAAGGACGAGACTCGACCTAGCATGCATGCTATAACTTAGGGCACCAGCGCTTCATTTATTTATGCTCAGGGTCTGCGCCTGGCTTTGTACAAAGGGTTACATGCATCATCGACAATGCTTGTACAAAAGGTGGCTTGCCGGGGGCCCGGCAAGCCGCGCCTCACGGGTAAAACTTGCAAAGATGCTCAATGTTCCAGGAGTTACTCACCGGAACGGCATCTTCGGTCTCCAGGTGGACTGCGCCGGGCCTGGTGACTCGTATTACCCGATAAGGGCCTTCCCACTTTGGCGTCAACTTGTTGGAATTCTTGGCCGATTGAATGCGCCAAAGAACAAGGTCGCCTTCCTCAAGGCTTCGGGCATGAACCTTGCGGCTATGGTAGCGGCGCAAGGCTTGCTGGTAGCGTGCTGCTCTCATAGCCTCCCAAAGACGATCTTCCTCAAGGAGCATTGCGTCATCTTGCCGCAGTTGCTCTTGGTCAAGCTCATCATAAGCGAGCACTCGAGGTGACCCGTATATGAGTTCAGTGGGGAGAACTGCTTCTGCCCCGTATACTAGGGCAAAGGGTGTCTGGCGGGTGGCTCGATTTGGCGTTGTCCTGATCGACCAAAGAACCGTCGGCAACTCATCAATCCAGCGCCTTCCACTCTTGTGCAGCCTGTCAAAGGTCTTGGTCCTTAAGCCTCACAGTACTTCAGCGTTTGCCCTCTCAGCTTGACCATTGCTTCGTGGGTGAGCAACGGAAGCGAAATAGACTTTGCTGCCGAGGTCTTGGATATATTGCATGAAGGTGCAGCTTGTGAACTGTGTGCTGTTGTCGGTGATGACCCTGTTGGGTACACCAAAACGGCACACTAGTCCCTTGAAGAACTTGACAGCTGACTGAGCTGTGACCTTCCTCACTGCCTCCACCTCCGGCCACTTTGTGAACTTGTCGATTGCAACGTACAAGTACTCAAAGCCCCCGACAGCGCGGGGGAAAGGGCCTAGTATGTCGAGCCCCCATACCCAGAAGGGCCAGGAGAGAGGAATGGTTTGAAGGGCTTGAGCTGGCTGATGAAGCTTCTTTGAATGGAACTGACACGCTTCACACCTGGTGACTAGTGTCGTCGCATCCTGGAGGGCGGTGGGCCAGAAGAAGCCTTGCCGAAATGCCTTGCCGGCAAGGGCCCTTGACCCGATGTGGGATCCACATATACCTTCGTGTATCTCCGCCAACAGCTCCAGTCCTTCCTCCCGAGGGATACACTTCAATTTCACACCGTTCGGCCTCTTTCTGTACAGGACGTCATCGACGAACTGGTACATGGTAGAGCGACGGGCTACTTTTTCCGCTTTTTCCTGCTCTTCAGGAAGTTCCCCTGTTTGGAGGAATCGGACGGTATGTTGTGCCCACGCTGGAGCCTGGGGCTCGACGGCAAGGACTAAAGGCATTTCCTCCGCCATGGGAGCGGCTGTCTCGACGGCAAGAGCTTGACGCTCCACCGGAGTTAGCCATCCCGTGGCGGGTTCAGTGTCCCCGGCAACATCCTTGCCGGCGGCTCCGGGGAGCTTGGCGGGAAAGTACTTGCCGGGTCCTGATTTCCTCCTCTTGTTCTGCTCTGTTGATGGATCAACGGATGGTTGAGTTAGCTGGAGCACAAAGGTACCTGGTTCCACAGGTAGCTTGAGGGCAGTGTGTTTTGACAGGTAATCAGCGATATCGTTCTCCGCTCGGGGAACGTATTCAGCCTGTATACCGTCGAAACGCTCTTCCAGCTTTCTCACTTCATCGACGTAGGCCTTCATCAACGGGCTCTGGTAGTCCTTGTTGACTTGCTTGACGACGAGCTGCGAGTCGCCCCTGACGATGAGCTTCTTGATTTCGAGGTCCACCGCGATCCTAAGACCGGCAAGCAGCCCTTCGTACTCTGTCGTATTGTTTGTTGACACCTCCCTGGGGAAGTGCATCTGGATCACGTACTTGAGGTGCTCTCCGGTGGGCGCGACAAGCAGTACGCCAGCCCCGGCGCCGTGTAAGGAGAAAGCTCCATCAAAGTACATGATCCAACTGCAACTTGCCTCCTTGCCGGGGAGAGCAGTCTCTTGGGCTTCTTCGTCAGGCGTTGCAGTCCATTCTGCAATGAACTCCGCCAGGACTCGGCTCTGAATCATCGAAGTACTTTCAAACTTGAGGCCAAAGCTGGACAGCTCCAGTGCCCATTCCATAATTCTTCCCGTTGCATCTGGATTGTGCAATATCCGTTGCAGAGGGAGGTGAGTGACGACAGTGATCTCGTGTGCCTGGAAGTAGTGATGCAGCTTCCTCGAGGCCATAAGAAGGCCGAAGAGCAGTTTCTGCACGCTGGAGTACCTTGATCTAGCTCCCTGCAAGAGGGAACTAACAAAGTAGACCGGGTGCTGCATCATTTTCTTCTTCGGCGGCACTTCAGCTGGCTGTGTCGTCTCTGCACTGGTGGTGTCGGGCTCTGTCGCTGCCATTACCTCGTCGTCAACCTCTCTCTGTGCCACTAGTGCAGCGCTGACCACCTGGTTCGTTGCCGCCAGGTATAGCAGCAACGGCTCCTGTGGCCTAGGTGCAACTAGTATTGGCGCGGAGGAGAGGTACTTCTTCAAATCTTGCAATGCTGCTTCGGCTTCTGGCGTCCACTCCATCGGGCCCATCCTTTTCAAGATCTTGAAAAAGGGAAGGGTGCGCTCGACAGACTTGGAAATGAATCTGCCCATGGAGGCGACGCAACCAGCAAGCCGACACACATCCTTGATTCGCTTGGGTGCTTCAATCTGCTCTATAGCTTTGATCTTGTCTGGATTGGCCTCTATCCCACGCTGTGATACAAAGAACCCGAGAAGCTTGCCGGACGGGACGCCAAAGACGCACTTCTCAGGGTTCAGCTTGAGATTGATCTTGCGCAGGTTTGCAAATGTTTCTTGCAAATCCGGTATGAGGGTTGCCCTGTCCTTGGTTTTGACCACTATGTCATCCATATAAGCTTCCATATTTCTATGGAGCTGGGGTTCAAAACCAATCTGGACCGCCCTTGCAAATGTTGAACCAGCACTCTTCAGCCCGAAAGGCATCCGCATGAAACAATACGTACCACATGGGGTGATGAATGCTGTTTTCTCTTCGTCTTCTCTTGTCATGAAGATCTGGTGGTAGCCGGAGTAGGCATCGAGGAATGACAACAGATCACACCTAGCTGTGGAGTCAACAATCTGGTCGATGCGCGGCAACGGGAAGGGGTCCTTAGGACAAGCCTTATTGATATCTGTGTAATCAATACACAGCCTCCACTTCCCATTAGCCTTGCGCACTACGACCGGATTGGCCAACCACGTTGGATGGAGCACTCCTCTTACCAAACCCGCTGCTTCTAGTTTTCGGATCTCCTCTGTGATGAACTCTTGTCATTCCAAAGCTTGCTTTCTGACCTTCTGCTTGACGGGCCGCGCATGAGGACAGACAGCAAGGTGGTGCTCAATCACCCCCCTGGGAACGCCGGGGATGTCGGAAGCTTGCCATGCAAACACATCGACATTCGCCCGCAGGAAGGTGACGAGCGCGTCTTCCTATTTGACGTCAAGGGTGGAGCTTATGGTGAAAGCCCCTCCCGTGTCGTCCTCATTGACAGAAACCTTCTTGGTTCCCGGCGGTATGGCCCTGGGCTTCTTGTTTCCGCCGGTGGAGCACTCTGGCACGTCCTCGACGGGAGCACTACACTCCGAAGAGGTGCGCTTGCCGGAGTGGGTGTCCGGGGTCTCACCGGTCTTCTTCTTCTTCTTCCCTCCCGGGGTCCCAGCGGCAGGAGCAATTGCCCTAGTGGCGGCAGCTACTGCAACTGCTTGCTGGTATAGTTGGTCAACACAAATCAGCGCATCTTTCTTATCGGAGGGGATGGTGATGGTCGTCACAGGTCCTGGCATCTTCAGCGTGTTGTAGGCATAGTGTGATGCCGCCATGAACTTGGCCAGCGCTGGGCGGCCAACGATCCCATTGTAAGGCAAGGGGGTCCTGGCAACATCAAACATGATCTTCTCCGTCATGTAGTTCAGATTGCTTCCAAAAGTCACGGGCAGCGTGACCTTTCCCTTAGGTTGGCTTCTTCCCGGGTTGACCCCCTGAAATGTGCCCGTCTCTTCGAGGTCTCCATCAGGAATCTGCAGTTTCTCGATCACGGCAGGCGAGATCAAGTTCAGACCGGCCCCGCCATCGACTAGCATCTTTGTCACCTTGAGGTTGCGTATTGTTGGTGAAACCAACAATGGCAAGCACCCGACCACAGTAGTGCGATCAGGGTGATCCTCAGTGTCAAAAATGATAGGTGTGCTGGACCACTTCAGCGGCCTTTGGGCATCAAACGATGGCTCTGTCGCTGTAATCTCTCGTGCCCACTGTTTAAGCTGGCGGTGAGAAGTATGCAGCGAGACGCCGCCGTCGACGCACATGGCCTCTGTAGCTTTCTGAAACTCTTGGTCGCCGGATTCGTCGTCCTCTTCGTGATCATCATCTTCTGGCTTTTTGTCACGGCCCCGGGCGGGCCTCTCCTGTTGTTTATCCTTGCCGCGATGGCCCGCCTGGCCGTCACGCTTCTTGTCGGACCCCTCAGCACCGTCTTGGCCCTTCTCCTTGTCCCGCCTCTCATATTCAGAACTCTGCTTCTCAGCGAGGAGCTCAACCTATCGGCAGTCTTGGAGAGCATGGCCTTTGGTGCAATGGATCTTGTAGTATCGCTTGTCAGAGTTTCCTGGCTTCTCGGCAACCGCCAAGGCCCGGCAGGCGACACATCCGGCAATTTCCTTGCCGAGGTCATCTGCCTTGGTTTTCTTGGTGGAGCCGGTGTCATCAGATCCCTCGACGGCAAGCACGGCTTTACCTTTGCGCTTCCTGTTGCGGCGCCGGCCCTTCTTCGCCGGGGCGGCAGTATCTTCATATGAGGAGTCGGTTTCCACGCCGGCGTCTTCGCCGGGGTACTTCCTTCCCTCTTCAGCCCGGGCACATCTGTCAGCAAGAACATAGAGTTCTGCTACATCTTTCACCTTGTTCATTGCCAGCTCTTCGCGCATCTTGCGGTTACGCACGTTCTGATGGAACGCGCTGATGATGGCAGCAGGGTGAACATCAGGGATATTGTACTGTATCCGGCTAAACCTCTGTATATACTTGCGGAGACTCTCGCCTCCCTTCTGGGGAATGACGTGCAGGTCGCTCTCTTGGCCATGGGCTTGGTGGCCTCCAGTAAAGGCGCCCACAAACTCATGGCACAAATCCGACCAGGAGGAAATAGAGTCTACCGGCAAGTGCATCAACCATGACATGGCGTTGGGTTTAAGAGCCAACGGAAAGTAATTCGCAAGCACCTTATCGTCGCGGGCTCCGGCAGCTTGCATCGCAATGGTGTAGATGCTGAGGAACTCGGACGGGTGGGTCTTGCCACTGTACTTTTCGCCCACATCAGGTTTGAAGGTGCGGTGAGTGGGCCCTGGAACTGCCGCAGCTCACGGGTAAAAGCCGGACAGCCTACCTCATAAGGTAGGCCTCCAGGGCTCTCCGGTGCCGGGTGGTTCACAGCAGGCCCTGCTCGCCTGTCTGACTGGTGGCGCACTCCATGCCGGCACTCGATAGTGGTTCGAGCGTCTTCATGTTCTCGTTCCCGAAGGACCTGGCGCTGGTCACAGTGGGTCCACGGTTCGGACGATGCTATGGAGATTTCGTCGCCCGTAACGTCGCGACGGGCTGGCGTCCGCAGTACCGGGCGAGGAGGAGGCGAGTGCACCGTGGTCGCGGCGCCGCCGGCTTTCCTGCCACTGGTGTGTGGGACTTCGTCGGAGCGTCGACCCGGGGGCTCCACCGGACTCAGTTCGTCTTTGTTGGCCACCGCAACAAGGCTTCGGATAGTGGCTCTCCATTCGTCGAGTTTCCCCGTAGTGGGAGGAAAATCGAGGAGCAACTGCGCGCATGCCAGGGCTTCTGCTGGCGTTGGTGGCAGCGAAACCTGCATGGATCGCGACGCGCTTCGACTTCTGACCATGTCAGAAGGAGCTCTATCACGACCCCGCGGTCGCATGCCATCTTCACCAGCGCCTCGGCGAGCGGGCAGGTCTTCTACCTCCCGGGAGTGGCGCTCGAGGCTCTTCCCGCGGCGACGCCCGGGGTCTTCGGTGTGATTACGCCGTTCGTCGCGCGCCGCTTGAGAGGAGCACGCCGTCGGCGCCGGCGTGGGAGTCTTGGAGGCCCTCGCATCGCCTTCGGGCGGGGTGGCAGCGATCTTGGAAGGCCCCGCGCCACCCGCGGAGGGCCTGGCTCCGTCTTTGGATTTGGCGGCACGCGGCCCATTACCAGGCGCACGAACATCGCCGCCTCCCAAACTCTAGCTGCTGGGATGGTGTTGGTGTTCGCGAACGGTGCCTGGAGTCCTTTCTGCAACCGGTCCGCTGCTCGCCCGCGTCGGGACGGGATGTCCGGCTTCCGACGGGCCAACCGCCACCGTCGTCTTCTTCTTGGGTGCCATGACGATGAAGAAGCGTCAAACTAACTGCTAAAGCCGATTCTCACAACTGCTCCCCCTACCTGGCGCGCCAAATATGTCGGTGGGAACGACACCTATGGGATCACAAGAATCCCTACTACGGTTGCGGGGCGCGGTGTCGTGAGAAGAGCGGATCAAACAGATAGCACACGGTTCATTTATCCAGGTTCGGGTCGCGAGGATGCGTAAAACCCTACTCCTGCTTTGGTGGATTGTATATCTGTGTTCTTGAGCTAGCTATGGGGCGTGAGGAGCTCCAAAAGGCCGAATCATCTTCATTGTTGCCTCGGGCCTCCTTTTATAGGAAAGGGGTTGCCACGGTGGCACACAGGAGGTGGAAAGGGTACAGTGATGCGAGGTTATCCGTCGCATTACATGACAAGGCGCATTTAATGCGTCTTGCCCAGGTGTCCTTGCTTTATCGGGGACGGGGGAGAGCCCTGTCTCATCCGTCGCCGCTCCCTCTCGTGTCGACACGCGCCCTGGTCAGCGGCGCCCGCGGTGCCATGTAGGCAGGCAGGCAGTTGAGGTGGCACAGTGGTGGGTCTCCATGAAGATCCGCATGCCGCCACGCAGGTGCCTGCCTAGCTGGTTGGGTTGGCAGCTGCATGCGAACGGCGGTGGAGGTTTGACTGGCGTGGGCCTGATGGTGGCCCTACGGGTGTTCTTGGCAAGGGCCTTGCCGGGGCCTCGGCAAGGGTCTTGCCGTGGCGCCTGCTGTCATCCCCGGCAAGGCTCTTGCCGGGGGCCTTGTGGTCCTCCTTGGCTGGGATCCCGCCAAGGATCATCATCTTCTAAAGGGTGTATCTGATCTTGAATGTCTTCACAAAGATCTGCATGCCACCACGGGGATGTCTCCCGAATCCTTGCCCCATGGGGGCAGTGGACTCAAGGGTGACTTACTCCGTAGGTGTGGGGCGAGCTGCCACGACAAGGGTCTTGCCGGGTTTGCTAAAACCGCCTCCCGGCAAGGATCTTGTCGGGGGGGGGGGGGTCCGCTTTGTCCCCGTTGCTCTTTGTGGTCTTGGTCTTGGCGTTGTTCTGCTTCGCCTGAGCTTTGGCCTTACCTTGGCTCACCTCCCCTGCCTTGTTCAGTGTGGTGGTGCCCGTGGCTCAGACTGCCCGTGCACAGTTATAGGGGTACAAAAAGTGTACCCCTCTTTTTGTACACCGACACAGCGACCCTTCTTCTTGCAGCGTCGTCGACCCTTCTTATTGCAGTGCCGCCTCCTTGCCGGCGAACCTTCTTCTTGCTGCATGGCCTCCTCACCATCGACCTTTCTTCTTGCTACGCGGCCTCGTCGATATGGCCAGGTAAACCACACCCCACCCACACCATCCTCCTCCTTTCCCATCCCACATGCCCCGACCGACGGCGCTACACCTTCCGCTGAAATCACCGCCCCCCTCCTCCAATTAAGCGCCGCCCACAACCATTTTGCACGCAGTATAATGTGGAGCACAGTATCATGCGGCCGCATGCACGCACGAGGTCGCTATGGCTGTCGTGCGTGCCGACTGCCAGATCTTGGAGGAGCACCTCGTCTTCTAGGCCACCGTCGACACTGCCACGCAGTTGTCTACTTTAAAATACAGTTCGTGATGTTTTCTCGAGGCCACCGCCAGTGCCTTCTAGTGATTTGTCCTCTGTAATGTTAATGTGCAATCTGATGTTCAACTAACAGTTTGGTCCTCTGAAATGTAATGTTCAGTTAACACTCTGGTCCAACAATTTCTACATTTCGTAGTATTGTTCTCAAGCATTCTTTGTTTTGTTAACTGTCTTATCTTCTAGTACATGTTTCTATTCTGCAATGTCGTGCTCAGTTAACTATTTTGGTTCATTCCGTCTGCTGTCCATTTAACTGCTTGATTCAGTTCTGCAATTTGATTTTCATTAGTTGTGGGTACAATTTTGTATTGTTACGCATGTGACACCAATCGAATTCGGCTGCACTCAATACATATTCTACTAATAGTATGGCAACTATCAGTTAACCTGATCAAGATCTTCCTTATGTGTGTTGCAGGGAAACAATGGGAAACACTGCGGTTTAGTAGACTTGATGAATAACCAAAACTGAAGATCATCTTAATCCACAATCCAATTCTTCCCAAAACCCTTTGCTTGCCAGATTTCATAGATTGTGTTGTGCTCAATCATATCAAAAGCCTTCTCAAAATCTAATTTGAGTAAAAACCAATTCTTTCCCCGATGGCATCCCCTCTGAATATACTCAAATTCCCAAGCTAGCCAATCTTGAATTGATCTTGATTTTAGGTAACCATGCTGATTAACACGTACTAGCTTCAAAATCACCTTTTGAAGTCGATTTTCCAGTAGCTTTGTAATAATTTTAATGGTGCAGTTGAGTAGTGAGATGGGTCTGAACTCATTGGGAACCTGAGGGCTATCTTTCTTTGGCACCAAACAAATGAAAGAGTTATTGATTGAGTACAGGTTTATCCTTGTTGGAAATATGCCCTAGAGGCAATAATAAAGTGGTTATTATTATATTTCCTTAATCATGATAAAGGTTTATTATTCATGCTAGAATTGTATTGACCGGAAACTTAAATACATGTGCGGATACATAAACAAAATACCGTGTCCCTAGTGAGCCTCTACTAGACTAGCTCGTTGATCAAAAGATGGTTAAGGTTTCCTAACCATAGACATGAGTTGTCATTTGATAACGGGATCACATCATTAGGAGAATGATGTGATGGACAAGACCCATCCATTAGCTTAGCATATGATCGTTCAGTTTATTGCTACTACTTTCTTAAATGTCAAATACATATTCCTTCGACCATGAGATCATGCAACTCCCGGATATCGGAGGAATACCTTTTGTGCTATCAAACGTCACAACATAACTGGGTGATCATAAAGATGCTCTACATGTATCTCTGAAGGTGTCTGTTGAGTTGGCGTGAATCGAGATTAGGATTTTTCACTTCATATGACACAGAGGTATCTCCGGGCCCTCTCAGTAATACAACATCACAAGAAGCTTGCAAGCAAAGTGACTAAGGAGTTAGTTACAAGATGATGTATTACAGAACAAGTAAATAGACTTTCCGGTAACGAGATTGAACTAAGGTATGAAGATACTGACGATCGATTCTCGGGCAAGTAACATACAGACGGACAAAGGGAACAACGTATGTTGTCATAAAGGTTCGACCGATAAAGATCTTCGTAGAATATGTAGGAAACAATATGGCCATCCAGGTCCTGCTATTGGTTATTGACCGAAGAAGCGTCTCGGTCATGTCTACATCATTCTGTAACCCGTAGGGTCCGCATGCTTAACGTTCATTAACGATATAACATTATATGAGTTATGTATGTTGGTGACCAAATGTTGTTCGGAGTCTATCGGTGTCAAAACCGGCGGATCTCGGGTAGGGGGTCCCGAACTGTGCGTCTAGGCCGGATGGTAACAAGAGGTAAGGGACACGATGTTTTACCCAGGTTCGGGCCCTCTTGATGGAGGTAAAACCCTACGTCCTGCTTGATTAATATTGATGATATGGGTAGTACAAGAGTAGATCTACCACGAGATCAGAGAGGCTAAACCTAGAAGCTAGCCTATGGTATGATTGTTTTTTTCATCCAACGGACTAAAACTCTCCGGTTTATATAGACACCGGAGAGGGCTAGGGTTACACAGAGTCGGTTACAATGGTAGGAGATCTACATATCCGTATCGCCAAGCTTGCCTTCCACGCCAAGGAAAGTCCCTTCCGGACACGGGACGAAGTCTTCAATCTTGTATCTTCATAGTCCAGGAGTCCGGCCGAAGGTATAGTCCGGCCATCCGGACACCCCCTAATCCAGGACTCCCTCAGTAGCCCCTGAACCAGGCTTCAATGACGACGAGTCCGGCGCGCGGATTGTCTTCGGCATTGCAAGGCGGGTTCCTCCTCCAAGTACTTCATAGAAGATTTTGAGCACAAAGGTAGTGTCCAGCTCTGCAAAATAAGTTTCCACATATTGCCATAGAGAGAATAATATTTACACAAACCTAATCTGCTGACGTATTCCGTAGCGTGACATCACACCACGGCCAAGTCTTTATACGAATCGTTTTATTGTCCCACCTCAGCATGTTTAGCGAGGCGGTTTCCTTGGCACGTCTTGTTAAAGCAGAGATCGTGTCCCCTTATTCCAGGATTCTCATCAATACGGGTGTGGGTAACCCAACCGCGCCATTGACTATGGCGCTTGGGAGATAAGCGAGTTTTACCAGGCTGGTGGGGGTGCATAGTCGCGTCCGCCCATATAAGGGGATAAGGATCCGCGTTTTCATCCACGCCTTCTTCCTCCTTTGCCTATCCATTTCCGCGCACTCGAGCTCCAGCGCCCAAGTCCGCACACCCCACCTCAACCTTCTCCAGCCATGTCCGGAGCGGGAGGCAAGTGGATGGTCTCCTCCGTTACGGAGGGACACATCAAAAAACTGAGGAAGGCTGGATACTTGTCTAACGACATTGCGCACCGGCTTCCCGAAGAGGGGCAGCTCATCCCCACCCCTAGGCCCCATGAGAGGGTGGTGTTCCTCCCCCATTTCCTCCACGGACTGGGCTTCCCTCTCCACCCATTTTTCCGGGGGCTCATGTTCTACTATGGCCTGGATTACCACGATCTGGCCCCGAACTTTGTCCTCAATATCTCGGCGTTTATCGTCGTGTGCGAGGCTTTCTTCTGCATCCGCCGCCATTTCGGCCTATGGCTCAAGACTTTCAACGTCAAGCCGAAGGTGGTGCGCGGCACCCAGGTGGAGTGCGGAGGTGCCATGGTGGGCAAGATGCCCAATGTCCTATGGCCCGAGGGCTCCTTCGTGGAGTCCCTAAAGGGGTGGCAATCGGGGTGGTTTTACATCATCGAGCCGCGCGACCCTGAATGGGTCGCAGCCCCCGAGTTCCGATCCGGACCCCCTACGCGGCTTACCTCCTGGAAAGAGACGGGCCTGTCGTGGGGTAAAGAAGGAGAGCTGACTGGACTCCAAACATGCGTCCAAACCCTGGTGGACAAGAAGCTCAAACTTGTCAACGTAGTCCAGGTTATGCTCATCCGCCGGATCCTCCCGTGTCAACAACGGGCTTTCAACCTGTGGGAATTCGACCCGGCGCAGCACCGAACTCTGAGCAGGCTCTTTGACACGATGTACGAAGATGCCTGGAAGGTGCTTTTCAAGGGCGCTGAGACCCCACATCCGCTATCGAGGATCGCGGATTCAGCACGCAGCGTCGCGCTCGTGCGGTAAGCTGTTTTTACCTTTTACAGGGTATTAGTTTTTCATAGTTTGACTCCATGCGGGATCTTAAGCTCCCTTACCTTTGACAGGATTGGCAGGAGACGTCCGGACAGATCAACTGTCCGGCTCCTTTGCCCGAAGGCCCAGCGGACGCTCGCTTGGCGAAGCTGCTGGTTCCGGCACCCTATGTGGTGCCGGAGAAGAAGGCCAAGAAGAAGGCCACGGGGACTCGGAAGAGTGCCCGGCGCCTGGGGGTGTCGGATTCATTATCCGACGACTCCAGGACGCACTCCTCCCGTGAAGACGAGGAGGAGGAAGAAGAGACCTCTCCCCCTCCAGCGGGGGGAGAGAAGAAAAGGAAGGCCACCCCAACTGGGGAGGCCGAAGGGTCCAAGAAGGGGAAAACCCTTCCTCCGGACGGCTCCACCAACGCCGACGACGGCGAAGAGGAGTGGCCGCACAGGGCCAAGCCCCTGGCGAGATCGTAAGTGTCTGGATACCAGAGTGATTCATAGTATTCCTCCATTGCACAGCTTTTCCTTATGTCGAACATGTTTATGCAGTACACCCCAAGACCGGCTCGAAGTGTCGTCGAGCGGTTCCCTGGATTCGTCGGATGTGAATTTGCTTCCGACGGCTACCTCCCCCCACCCTACGGACGACGCCGAGGTGCTGTCCCAACAGGTTCCAAGCCAGGAGGAGGTGGTCCTGGAGGCGCCGCAAGGCGACCTCCCGGACTCCAGGCGCAAAGGGGATAAAACCCCCAAGGGCTCCGAGTCCGGCCTTGAGCCAGACACCGCGCCGGAACCTTCAATGGTTCCAGACTCCAGTAGGCAGCCTCCTTCCAAGAGGAGCGAGCCTACCGAGCCGGTGACCTCCGTCCAACCGGAGGCACCGGACAATTTGCTGGAGACGCTTAATGGCGCCTCCATCGACGAGGAGCACCGCACTATTATGAGTGCGGTGATCCAGAAGGTTCAGTCCGCCAAGAGCGGACTGACTGAAGCCTGTGCCAGCCTTCTAACGGGCTTTGAGGTAAGTAAAGAATATGTAAAATATTACCGCATAGACAGTAGCCCATGATGCTCTGTTCGGCGTTCGGAAAGAAAATCCGAATAGAGGATCTAATAACATTCGCAGGAGTCTAACATAATCAAGTGAATATGTGTATGCAGGCTTCGCTGCTGGCCTCCGCCGCACTGACTGCGGAGGTGGATACGCTGAAGCAA
The DNA here is from genome assembly GCF_002162155.2 of Triticum dicoccoides. Taxonomy (NCBI): domain Eukaryota; kingdom Viridiplantae; phylum Streptophyta; class Magnoliopsida; order Poales; family Poaceae; genus Triticum; species Triticum dicoccoides. Next base: position 592,536,181 of record NC_041388.1, on the reverse strand, counting down.
AACCTTGCGCGGTCCGAGAACGAGCTCGGCCATGCCAAGAGGCAACTCGAGGAGAAGGAAGGTAAGTAATACCTTGCGCAAGTATATAGAGAAGATGTGGTTGCGAAAAAATGACAGGATCAACGTGCTATTATAGGGGCCACGACCGAGGTGGCAACCCTTAAGCAAGCACTGTCCGAGGCCGAAAACCGAGCGGCCGCGGAGCGCACGGAGAGAGGGAAGCAGGAGGCGCGGGTGGAGGAGGTGCAGAAAGAGCTCCAGGCTCTCGTGCAAAAACACGAGAGTTTGGAGCTTAACTCAAAGACGCAAGTGTCCGAGCTTGCAGCAGCCCTTAAAAGCGCGAAGTCTGCCGAGGCCGAAGCCCAGAAAGCCCTCAAAGAAATTGAAGCAACGAAGAAGATAGCGGCGGGTAAGGCATTCATTATGCAAAGCAAGCACGTAAAAGTGAATTACTTGTTACTTACCCGAGTCTAGAGCTTTCCAGGAGCATTCGCAGATTTGCCCTGCAGTGCGTCGGATGCCACCGCCTACTACCGAGCCGAAGAGGGGGGCTCAACGGAGAAGGTGTTCTGGTCTCAGTATGCTGAGGCCGGACACCTGGTGCCTTTGAGCGACCAGCTAAAGCAAATGGTCGAGCTCCAAGAGGTTGCCGAGCAGGCCATAAAGTGCCTCATAGTTCGGCTGTGGCCTCGAGAGGCTCTGCCTAGGAGCTACTTCGGGCTGGTGAGGCGGCTGGTGGATGACTCTCCACGGCTTGAAGTAATCAAGCGCTCCGTCTGCATCGAAGGTGCCGGTAGGGCGCTTGCTCGTGCTAAAGTGCACTGGGGCAAGATGGATGCGGAGAAGCTGGTGAAGGACGGGCCGCTGCCGGGCAAGGAGCATCGCGTTCCGGAAGTGTATTATGAGGGCGTCCTGAAGGGTGCCCGCCTTATAGCGGATGAATGCTCCAAAGATGTAATTTTTGAGTAAACTCGTATTTGTGATCTTGTACGCTGAGAACTTGTTCATGTGCGCTAAGCAACGCTTTTGAATTTAAAATATTACCTTCTGTGCGGCCGTTTATCAAATTTGAGAGATGGCGAGTCGTCGGCTTCTGCCCCCATGCCACGAGTGCTGGGGTGTTCGGGATAAACATGAGCGCTCTTTTTCCCATTCTTGGGTCCTTCGAGGGAGGCGCTCAGCACAACGAACAAGGCAATCGGACTATAATGCTTGAACACTCTCACTTAGCCATAGAATTCTATAATTTTAAATTTTGGCGAAGCCCCTAGTGTTCGGAAGGCCGAGTTTAGGGCGCTATCCACGCCTAGGCCGGATAAAGCCGACTCCTTGCTGTAAGCGGCATAAGTCTTTAGGGACTCGAAAACCTCTCGAATAGCAACCGGCTCTCGCCTTATCATGACGGTCAGTTTTAGCTTTCTCTACTGAGGTGCTTAGCCCAGCTCAACTGGAGCACAATCGCAGTAGTTCTCCTAGTGCTACCTTAGCCGATATAACGGAACGTAAGGTACCAAAACATAGGAGCCGGGCAAACCCAACATTTGACCCAAGACATGATTCGGAGCCGATGCATATAATGCTATAAGTTCGGGGTGCCGCACTTGTGAAAGTGTTCGGACTTCTCACACCGTATTGTGGGGTACTTGAGCCCCTGGCGTATTGGCCGTACCAAAGTGTACGGGTGCAACATGTCATTAATGAACATATATTCGTAAAAAAGGTAATGCAATAATAGACGAAAGCTATGCATTGTTTATTTTAAAAAAGCTGCGATCAAAGCAGAACGATACAAATAGTGCAATAAGCAAAAGATGGGACTATCAAATATGTCCTTTCCAGGGGCGAGCTGCGGAATGTTATGCGAAACAGGTATACTGCTCGTTATAGAGACCACCTTAGAGTTCCGTAGTGCGGCATGGCTTTCTGCTTCCCTGGTTGTATCGTTTGTGCGGCAATTGTACTACCGGACAAGCCTTCCGAAGAATGGAGTCCTGAAAATAAGAGAAAATTAAGAAATCGGCAGCCCCAGTGCGGTTTAAGCCGTGTTTCGGGCGTGCCGCGATGGTGCCCCTCCCCCTGTGCCCATGGTATTTCCAGACCGTAGTTGTGTACGCGCAACACTGGTTTCGCAAGTTCGCAAGGGCTGGGGTTGGGGACGCATTGCTACGCTTGCTCGGAACGTGCCAGGCGGTCTTGTTGTAGGTTACTCCGGGCGCGCTTGACGGTGTCCAAATGTTTAATGGCCGGACTGGAGAATTTCCTTGAGAGGCTGCTTTGTACTTCCGCTGCGATAGCCGCCGTATGCTCCTCCGTTCGGAGAGAGCGTTCGGTGTTTTCATTGACCGTGATGACGCCTCGAGGGCCTGGCATCTTGAGCTTAAGGTATGCGTAGTGCAGCACCGCATTGAACTTGGGAAATGCGGTTCGCCCGAGTAGTGCGTGATAGCCACTGCGGAACGGGACTATGTCGAAGATTAACTCCTCGCTTCGGAAATTATCCGGAGATCCGAAGACCACTTCAAGTGTAATTGAGCCTGTACAGCTGGCTTCTACACCTGGTATGACGCCTTTAAAGGTCGCTCGGGTGGGTTTAATCCTCGAGGGATCGATGCCCATTTTCTGCACTGTATGCTGATAAAGCAGGTTCAGGCTGCTGCCGCCGTCCATAAGGACTCTAGTGAGGTGAAATCCGTCAATAATTGGGTCTATAACCAATGCGGCGAATCCGCCATGACGGATGCTAGTGGGGTGGTCCCTTCGATCAAAAGTGATCGGGCAGGAAGACCATGGGTTAAACTTTGGGGCGACTGGCTCCATCGCGTATACGTCCCTTAGCACACACTTCTGCTCCCTCTTGGGGACGTGGGTTGCGTATATCATGTTCACCGTCCGCACTTGTGGGGGAAAACCTTTCTGTCCACTGTTGTTCGGCGGCCGGGGCTCCTCCTCGTCATCGCTATGCAGCCCCTTGTATCTGCTTTCGACATTTAACTTGCCTGCCTGCTTGAACACCCAACAATCCATGTTGGTGTGATTGGCTGGTTTTTCGGGGGTGCCATGTATCTGGCATGAGCGGTCCAGTATTCGGACCAAACTGGACGGGCCCGGAGTATTTCTTTTGAATGGCTTTTTCCACTGACTGGGTTTAGAGCCTTTGAATCTGGCATTAACTATCGTATCCTCAGCATTGTCGCTGTTAATGCGGTGCTTTTGCTTGTTGCGACGCGACCTGCCACTGTTGTCCTTGGTATCCAAATTACCAGGGCTCTTGGTCATGTTATTGCTACGAGCTAGCCAGCTGTCTTCTCCCGCGCAAAAGCGGGTCATAAGTGTCGTGAGGGCTGCCATAGATTTCGGCTTTTCCTGTCCTAGGTGTTGTGCAAGCCACTCGTCGCGGATGTTATGCTTGAAGGCTGCTAGGGCCTCTGCGTCTGGACAGTCGACAATTTGATTTTTCTTGGTTAGGAACCGTGTCCAGAATTGTCTGGCCTATTCCTCTGGCTGCTGAATTATGTGGTTTAGGTCATCGGCGTCTGGTGGTCGCACATAAGTGCCCTGGAAATTGTCAAGGGAAAGCGGCTTCCAGGTCCTCCCAACAACCAATTGATTCTGCTGGCAAGCTATTAAGCCAATGCCGAGCTGGTCCTTTAAGCTTGAGTGGGAGGTATTTGATGGCGTGTAGGTCATCACCGCGGGCCATGTGGATATGAAGGAGATAGTCCTCGATCCATACCGCAAGATCTGTTGTGCCATCGTATGATTCAATGTTCACGGGTTTGAAACCCTCGAGGATTTGATGATTCATTACTTCATCTGTGAAGCATAGTGGGTGTGCGGCGCCTCTATATTGGGCTACATCACGACGCAGCTCAAACGAGCTTTGTCTACTGTGTTCGGCCCGACCGGATTTACTATATCCGGCGTGACGAGTACCGTCTCGTGCCGTGGGGCGCCCGCGTTATCCGATCGATCTTGTTTGCCTTGCCTTGTCCTCCAATATATCTCACAGGTCTGGTGCATTTTCCCATGCCTTGGTATTTTTTGAGCGGCGCCGGGGTGCGACTTGAGTGGAGGGCCGAGAGGCCTCTCTGTCGCGGCCACGGGGTGGCCGGTCGGCCGCATCATGCGCTGGTGATGTAGGTTGAAGTGCTTCCTCCTCTAATTGGGGTAGCAACCTGCGCTTTGGGTAGCTCTTGGAGGGGTGTTCGATTTCATACTCTTCAGCCGCAAGGACTTCAGTCCATCTGTCGGCTAGCAAATCTTGATCAGCTCTAAGCTGTTGCTGTTTTTTCTTGAGGCTGCTCGCCGTGGCCATAAGCCTGCGTTTGAAACGCTCTTGTTCGACAGGGTCCTTCAGCACGACAAATTCGTCGTCATCGAGGCTTGCCTCGTCTTCGGAGGGAGGCATATAATTATCGTCCTCGACCTCTCTGTCTGCCGCTCTCTCATGAGGGCTAGCTTCTCTATCCTCCTGTGCTGAATCTTGCTGGAGGTGGTTGTCTTCGGCGCTGTCCGGGGTGTTATTATCTCCCATGCCGGAATCACCGTTTTTGTTTTGACAGGATTTAGAGCGGCGCCGCTAACGCCGGCGCTTAGGCTACTTCTTGGAGGGGTCATCCTCTGTTGTTCATCGCCATTGCCTTCTTTTGGGATGTCCACCATGTATATATCATATGACGAGGTGGCTTTCCAGTGCCCTATATGAGTTGGTTCTTGATCGTCTCCTGCATCGGCGTCCATACCGTCGATGTCTTCGGAGTCGAAGTCGAGCACGTCGGTTAAATCATCGATAGTGGCTATGAAGTGGGTGGTGGGTGGGCTTTGAATTTCTTCATCATCCGCATCCCAACCTTGCTGACCATAGTCCGGCCAGCGCTCTCCTGACAAAGAGAGAGACTTTAGTGAATTCAGAATATCACCGAAGGGCGAGTGCTGAAAGATGTCCGCAGCGGTGAACTCCATGATCGGCGCCCAATCAGGTTCGATCGGTCGGGGCGCGGAGGGCTCGGAGTCTGGAGAGGAGTCCGTCTCCTTGGAGTCACGGGCTTCGCAGAGAATAGGGCTGGTGTTCGGCTCGATCGCCGTAGAGATTGCAGCCCCCGAGGCGGTGTCTAACCACCCATCCTCGGTTGGTGTGATCGGCTCCGAGCTAGGAGTCGGAGCGGACACAGGTGCGGCCTCCAGGGCACTATTCAGCGGCAGAGCTAAATCATGCCCATCATGACAGTGCGGCGCGCTCGGCTGTGGCTCGAATCCGTCAAAGATCAAGTCTCCGCGGATGTTGGCCGTGTAGTTCAAACTTCCAAATCTGACCTGATGGCCAGGGGCGTGGCTTTCGATCTGCTCCAGATGACCAAGCGAATTGGCCTGTAGTGCAAAGCCACCGAATACGAAGATCTGTCCGGGGAGAAAAGTCTCACCCTGGATCGCATCGCTGTTGATGATTGGAAAAGCCATCAGGCCTAAAAGTGACGACACAGAGGAACTCCCAATGAAAGCACCAATGTCGGTGTCAAAACCGGTGGATCTCGGGTAGGGGGTCCCGAACTGTGCGTCTAGGCCGGATGGTAACAGGAGGCAGGGGACATGATGTTTTACCCAGGTTCGGGCCCTCTTGATGGAGGTAAAACCCTACGTCCTGCTTGATTAATATTGAGGATATGGGTAGTACAAGAGTAGATCTACCACGAGATCAGAGAGGCTAAACCCTAGAAGCTAGCCTATGGTATGATTGTTTTTTTCGTCCTACGGACTAAAACTCTCCGGTTTATAAAGACACCGGAGAGGGCTAGGGTTACACAGAGTCGGTTACAATGGTAGGAGATCTACATATCTGTATCGCCAAGCTTGCCTTCCACGCCAAGGAAAGTCCCTTCCGGACACGGGACGAAGTCTTCAATCTTGTATCTTCATAGTCCAGGAGTCCGGCCAAAGGTATAGTCCGGCCATCCGGACACACCCTAATCCAGGACTCCCTCATAGTCCCAGATGAGATCACGGGCATGACGAGGAGCTCCGAAATGGTCTGGAGGTAAAGATTGATATATAGGATGATATGGTTGGGACAAGGGGTAAGGCCCACGGGGCTTTAGGTTGGTGCAAAAGGAAGTTTTGCAGAGGTCAGGGACCAGATGCCAGGGACCATGGTGGCTGGTACTGGAAACAGAGAAGGACTCTTCTTTGCTTTCCAAACAGACTTTGAGGAGGTTTTTTCTCCAAGAAATGACCCTAGGGCTCAACATATAAATAGAGGTGCAGAGCTAGCCCCTAGGGGACACCATGATTCACCAAGCCATGTGCCAGCGCCCCCTCTCCCTCTAGTTCGTCCTCCGTCCTAAGTCTGTTGTGCTTGGCAAAGCCCTACAAATAGTTTCACCACCACCGTCACCACACCGTCATGATGTCAGAACTCATCTACTACTTCGCATCTCTTGCTGGATCGAGAAGGCGAGGATGTTACCGAGCTGAACGTGTGCTGAATGCGGAGATGTCGTACATTCGGTACTTGATCGGGACAGATCGTGAAGGTGTATGACTACATCGACCGCATTGATAAACGCTTCCTCTTAGCGATCTACAAGGGTATGTAGATGCTTTTCCCCTCTCTTAGTTATGCATCGCCATGGATAGATCTTGCGTGTGCATAGATTTTTTTTGTTTTCCATGCAACATTCCCCAACAGTGGCATCATGAGCCAGGTCCATGCGTAGATGATATACACGAGTAGAACACAAAGGAGTTGTGGGCGGTGATGGTCATATTGCTTACCACCAATGTCTTATTTGATTCAGCGGTATTGTGGGATGAAGTGTTTCAGACCAACCTTACGTATGCACATACATGAGACCGGTTCCACCGACTAACATGCAACTTGTTTTGCATAAAGGTGTGTTGGGAAACGTAGTAATTTCAAAAAAATTCCTACGCACACGCAAGATCATGGTGATGCATAGCAACAAGAGGGGAGAGTGTTGTCTATGTACCCTCTTAGACCGGCAATGGAAGCGTTGACACAACATAGAGGAAGTAGTCGTACGTCTTCCCGATCCGACCGATTCAAGTACCGAACGTACGGCACCTCCGAGTTCTGCAAATGTTCAACTCGGTGATGTCCCTCGAGCTCCGATCCAGCAAAACGTTGAGGGAGAGTTTCGTCAGCACGACGGCGTGATGAAGGTGATGATGTTCTACCGACGCAGGGCTTCGCCTAAGCACCGCTATGATATGACCGAGGTGGAATATGGTGGAAGGGGGCACCGCACACGGCTAAGGAACGATCATGAAGATCAACTTGTGTGTCATGGGGTGCCCCCTTGCCCCCGTATATAAAGGAGGGAGAGGGGGAGGTGCGGCCGGCCCTAGGGGTGCGCCTGGAGGAGTCCTACTCCCACCGGGAGTAGGACTCCCCCCTCTTGATTTGTTGGAAAAGGAAGGGGGAAGGGAGAAACAGGAAAGGGGGCGACCCCCCCCCCTTCCTTGTCCTATTTGGACTAGGGGGGAGGGGACGCGCGTCCTGCCCTGTCCGGCCCTCCTCTTCTCCCTTATGGCCCATGTAGGCCTAATAACCCCGGGGGGGTTTCGGTAACCCCTCGGTACTCCGGTAAAATCCCGATTTCACCCAGAATGTTTCCGATATCCAAATATAGGATTCCAATATATCAATACTTATGTCTCGACCATTTCGAGACTCCTCGTCATGTCCGTGATCACATCGAGGACTCCGAACAACCTTCGGTACATCAAAACACAAAAACCCTAATTACGATCATCACCGAACTTTAAGCGTGCGGACCCTACGGGTTCGAGAACTATGTAGACATGACCGAGACACGTCTCCGGTCAATAACCAATAGCGGAACCTGGATGCTCATATTGGCTCCTACATATTCTACGAAGATCTTTATCGGTCAGACCGCATAACAACATACGTTGTTCCCTTTGTCATCGGTACGTTACTTGCCCGAGATTCGATCGTCGGTATCTTAATACCTAGTTCAATATCGTTACTGGCAAGTCTCTTTACTCGTTCCATAATACATCATCCTGCAACTAACTTATTAGTTGCAATGCTTGCAAGGCTTGAGTGATGTGCATTACCGAGAGGGCCCAGAGACACCTCTCCGACAATCGGAGTGACAAATCCTATTCTTGAAATAGTCCAACCCAACAAGTACCTTCAGAGAAACCTGTAGAGCACCTTTATAATCACCTAGTTACGTTGTGATGTTTGGTAGCACACAAAGTGTTCCTCCGGTAAATGGGAGTTGCATAATCTCATAGTCATAAGAACATGTATAAGTTATGAAGAAAGCAATAGCAACAAACTAAACGATCAAGTGCTAAGCTAACGGAATGGGTCAAGTCAATCACATCATTCTCCTACTGATGTGATCCCGTTAATCAAATGACAACTCATGTCTATGGTTAGGAAACATAACCATCTTTGATCAACGAGCTAGTCAAGTAGAGGCATACTAGTGACACTCTGTTTGTCTATGTATTCACACATGTATTATGTTTCCGGTTAATACAATTCTAGCATGAATAATAAACATTTATCATGATATAAGGAAATAAATAATAACTTTATTATTGCCTCTAGGGCATATTTCCTTTAGTCTCCCACATGCACTAGAGTCAATAATCTAGATTACACAATAATGATTCTAACACCCATGGAGCCTTGGTGCTGATCATGTTTTGCTCGTGGAAGAGGCTTAGTCAGCGGGTCTGCAACATTCAGATATGTATGTATCTTGCAAATTTCTATGTCTCCCACTTGGACTAAATCCCGAATGGAATTGAAGCGCGTCTTGATGTGCTTGGTTCTCTTGTGAAATCTGGATTCCTTCGCCAAGGCAATTGCACCAGTATTGTCACAAAAGATTTTCATTGGACCCGATGCACTAGGTATGACACCTAGATCGGATATGAACTCCTTCATCCAGACTCCTTCATTTGCTGCTTCCGAAGCAGCTATGTACTTCGCTTCACATGTAGATCCCACCACGATGCTTTGTTTAGAACTGCACCAACTGACAGCTCCACCATTCAGTATAAACACGTATCCGGTTTGCGATTTAGAATCGTTCGGATCAGTGTCAAAGCTTGCATCAACGTAACCATTTACGATGAGCTCTTTGTCACCTCCATATACGAGAAACATATCCTTAGTCCTTTTCAGGTATTTCAGGATGTTCTTGACCGATGTCCAGTGATCCACTCCTGGATTACTTTGGTACCTCCCTGCTAGACTTATAGCAAGGCACACATCAGGTCTGGTACACAACATTGCATACATGATAGAGCCTATGGCTGAAGCATAGGGAACATCTTTCATTTTCTCTCTATCTTCTGCGGTGGTCGGACATTGAGTCTTACTCAACTTCACACCTTGTAACACAGGCAAGAACCCTTTCTTTGCTTGATCCATTTTGAACTTCTTCAAAACTTTGTCAAGGTATGTGCTTTGTGAAAGTCCAATTAAGCGTCTTGATCTATCTCTATAGATCTTAATGCCCAATATGTAAGCAGCTTCACTGAGGTCTTTCATTCAAAAACTCTTATTCAAGTATCCCTTTATGCTATCCAGAAATTCTATATCATTTCCAATCAATAATATGTCATCCACATATAATATCAGAAATGCAACAGAGCTCCTACTCACTTTCTTGTAAATACAGGCTTCTCCAAAAGTCTGTACAAAACCAAATTCTTTGGTCACACTATCAAAGCGTTTATTCCAACTCCGAGAGGCTTGCACCAGTCCATAAATGGATCGCTGGAGCTTGCACACTTTGTTAGCTCCCTTTGGATCGACAAAACCTTCTGGTTGCATCATATACAACTCTTCTTCCAGAAATCCATTCAGAAATGCAGTTTTGACATCCATTTGCCAAATTTCATAATCTTAAAATGCGGCAATTGCTAACATGATTCGGACAGACTTAAGCATCGCTACGGGTGAGAAGGTCTCATCGTAGTCAATCCCTTGAACTTGTCAAAAACCTTTCGCAACAAGTCAAGCTTTGTAGACAGTAACATTACCGTCAGCGTCAGTCTTCTTCTTGAAGATTCATTTATTCTCAATTGATTGCCGATCAATGGGCAAATCAACCAAAGTCCACAATTTGTTCTCATACATGGATCCCATCTCAGATTTCTTGGCTTCTAGCCATTTTGCGGAATCTGGGCTCACCATCACTTCTTCATAGTTCATAGGTTCATCATGATCTAGTAGCATGACTTCCAGAATAGGATTACCGTACCACTCTGGTGCGGATCTTACTCTGGTTGATCTACGAGGTTCGGTAGTAACTTGATCTGAAGTTTCATGATCATTATCATTAGCTTCCTCACTAATTGGTGTAGGTGTCACAGAAACCGGTTTCTGTGATGTACTACTTTCCAATAAGGGAGCAGGTACAGTTACCTCATCAAGTTCTACTTTTCTCCCACTCACTTCTTTCGAGAGAAACTCCTTCTCTAGAAAGGATCCATTCTTAGCAACAAAAGTCTTGCCTTCGGATCTGTGATAGAAGGTGTACCCAACAGTTTCCTTTGGGTATCCTATGAAGACACATTTCTCCGATTTGGGTTCAAGCTTATCAGGTTGAAGCTTTTTCACATAAGCATCGCAGCCCCAAACTTTCATAAATGAAAACTTTGGTTTCTTGCCAAACCACAGTTCATAAGGCGTCGTCTCAACGGATTTTGATGGTGCCCTATTTAACGTGAATGCAGCCGTCTCTAAAGCATAACCCCAAAACGATAGCGGTAAATCTGTAAGAGACATCATAGATCACACCATATCTAGTAAAGTACCATTACGACGTTCGGACACACCATTACGTTGTGGTGTTCCGGGTGGAGTCAGTTGCGAAACTATTCCGCATTGTTTCAAATGTAGACCAAACTTGTAACTCAAATATTCTCCTCCACGATCAGATTGTAGAAACTTTATTTTCTTGTTACGATTATTTTCAACTTCACTCTGAAATTCTTTGAACTTTTCAAATGTTTCAGACTTATGTTTCATTAAGTAGATATACCCATATCTGCTTAAATCATCTGTGAAGGTGAGAAAATAACGATATCCGCCATGAGCCTCAATATTCATCGGACCACATACATCTGTATGTATGATTTCCAACAAATCCGTTGCTCTCTCCATAGTACCGGAGAACGGCATTTTGGTCATCTTGCCCATGAGGCACGGTTCACAAGTACCAAGTGATTCATAATCAAGTGATTCCAAAAGTCCATCAGTATGGAGTTTCTTCATGCGCTTTACACTGATATGACCTAAACGGCAGTGCTACAAATAAGTTGCACTATCATTATCAACTCTGCATCTTTTGGTTTCAACATTATGGATATGTGTATCACTACTATCGAGATTCATCAAAAATAGACCACTCTTCAAGGGTGCATGACCATAAAAGATATTACTCATATAAATAGAACAACCATTATTCTCTGATTTAAATGAATAACTGTCTCGCATCAAACAAGATCCAGATATAATGTTCATGCTCAACGCTGGCACCAAATAACAATTATTTAGGTCTAAAACTAATCTCGAAGGTAGATGTAGAGGTAGCGTGCCGACCGCGATCACATCGACTTTGGAACCATTTCCCACACGCATCATCACCTCGTCCTTTGCCAGTGTTCGCTTAATCCGTAGTCCCTGTTTCGAGTTGCAAATGTTAGCAACAGAACCAGTATCAAATACCCAGGTGCTACTGCGAGCTCTAGTAAGGTACACATCAATAACATGTATATCACATATACCTTTGTTCACCTTGCCATCCTTCTTATCCGCCAAATACTTGGGGCAGTTCCGCTTCCAGTGTCCAGTCTGCTTGCAGTAGAAGCACTCAGTTTCAGGCAGGTCCAGATTTGGGTTTCTTCTCCTGAGCAGTAACTTGCTTATTGTTCTTCTTGAAGTTCCCCTTCTTCTTCTCTTTGCCCGTTTTCTTGAAACTGGTGGTCTTGTTGACCGTCAACACTTGATGCTCCTTCTTGATTTCTACCTCCGCAGCCTTTAGCATTGCGAAGAGCTCGGGAATTGTCTTATCCATCCCTTGCATGTTATAGTTCATCACGAAGCTCTTGTAGCTTGGTGGCAGTGATTGAAGAACTCTGTCAATGACACTATCAACAGGAAGATTAACTCCCAGTTGAGTCAAGTGATTATGATACCCAGACATTTTGAGTATATGTTCACTGACAGAACTATTCTCCTCCATCTTGCAGCTATATAATTTATTGGAGACTTCATATCTCTCAATCCGGGCATTTGCTTGAAATATTAACTTCAACTCCTGGAACATCTCATATGCTCCATGACGTTCAAAACGTTGTTGAAGTCCCGATTCTAAGCCGTAAAGCATGGCACACTGACTATCGAGTAGTCATCAGCTTTGCTCTGCCAGACATTCATAACATCTCGTGTTGCTCCAGCAGCAGGCCTGGCACCTAGCGGTGCTTCCAGGACGTAATTCTTCTGTGCAGCAATGAGGATAATCCTCAAGTTACGAACCCAGTCCGTGTAATTGCTACCATCATCTTTCAACTTTGCTTTCTCAAGGAACGCATTAAAATTCAACGGAACAACAGCACGGGCCATCTATCTACAATCAAACATAGACAAGCAAGATACTATCAGGTACTAAGTTCATGATAAATTTAAGTTCAATTAATCATATTACTTAAGAACTCCCACTTAGAAAGACATCCCTCTAATCTTCTAAGTGATCACGTGATCCAAATCAACTAAACCATAACTGATCATCACATGAAATGGAGTAGCTTTCAATGGTGAACATCAATATGTTGATCATATCTACTATATGATTCACGCTCGACCTTTCGGTCTCAGTGTTCCGAGGCCATATCTGCATATGCTAGGCTCATCAAGTTTAACCTGAGTATTCTGCATGTGCAAAACTGGCTTGCACCCATTGTAGATGGACGTAGAGCTTATCACGTGGTGTCTGGGCACGACAAACTTTGGCAACGGTGCATACTCAGGGAGAACACTTTTATCTTGAAATTTAGTGAGAGATCGTCTTATAATGCAACCGTCAATCAAAGCAAGATAAGATGCATAAAAGAAAAACATCACATGCAATCAATATAAGTGATATGATATGGTCATCATCATCTTGTGCTTGTGATCTCCATCTCCGAAGCACCGTCATGATCACCATCGTCACTGGCGCGACACCTTGATCACCATCGTAGCATCGTTGTCGTCTCGCCAATCTTATGCTTCCACGACTATCGCTACTGCTTAGTGATAAAGTAAAGCATTATAGCGCAATTGCATTGCATACAATAAAGCAACAACCATATGGCTCCTGCCAGTTGCCGATAACTCGGTTACAAAACATGATCATCTCATACAATAAAATTTAGCATCATGTCTTGACCATATCACATCACAACATGCCCTGCAAAAACAAGTTAGACGTCCTCTACTTTGTTGTTGCAAGTTTTACATGGCTGCTACGGGCTTAGCAAGAACCGTTCTTACCTACGCATCAAAACCACAACGATAGTTTATCAAGTTGGTGTTGTTTTAACCTTTGCAAGGACCAGGCATAGCCACACTTGGTTCAACTAAAGTTGGAGAAACTGACACCCGCCAGCCACCTGTGTGCAAAGCACATCGGTAGAACCAGTCTGGCATAAGCGTACGCGTAATGTCGGTCCGGGCCGCTTCATCCAACAATACCGCCGAACCAAAGTATGACATGCTGGTAAGCAGTATGACTTATATCGCCCACAACTCACTTGTGTTCTACTCGTGCACAACATCAACGCATAAAACCTAGGCTCGGATGCCACTGTTGGGGAACGTAGTAATTTCAAAAAAAATCCTACGCACACGCAAGATCATGGTGATGCATAGAAACGAGAGGGGAGAGTGTTGTCTACGTACCCTCGTAGACCGGCAATGGAAGCATTGACACAACGTAGAGGAAGTAGTCGTACGTCTTCTCGATCCGATCCAAGTACCGAACGTACGTCACCTCCGAGTTCTGCACACATTCAACTCGGTGACGTCCCTCGAGCTTTGATCCAGCAAAATGTTGAGGTAGAGTTTCATCAGCACGACGGCGTGATGACGGTGATGTTGTTCTACCGACGCAGGGCTTCGCCTAAGAACCGCTATGATATGACCGAGGTGGAATATGGTGGAAGGGGGCACCGCACACGGCTAAGGAACAATCACGAAGATCAACTTGTGTGTCATGGGGTGCCCCCTTGCCCCCTTATATAAAGGAGGGAGAGGGGGGGGTGCGGTCGGCCCTAGGGGTGCGCCTGGAGGAGTCCTACTCCCACCGGGAGTAGGACTCCCCCCTCTTGCTTTGTTGGAAAAGGAAGGGGGAAGGGAGAAAGAGGAAAGGGGGGCGCCGCCCCCCCCCCCTTCCTTGTCCTATTCGGACTAGGGGAGAGGGGGCGCGCGGCCTGCCCTGGCCGGACCTCCTCTTCTCCCTTATGGCCCATGTAGGCCCAATAACCCTCGGGGGGTTCCGGTAACCCCCCGGTACTCCGGTAAAATCCCGATTTCACCCGGAACGTTTCCGATATCCAAATATAGGCTTCCAATATATCAATCTTTATGTCTCAACCATTTCGAGACTCCTCGTCATGTCCGTGATCACATCCGGGACTCCAAACAACCTTCGGTACATCAAAACACAAAAACCCTAATTACGATCATCACCGAACTTTAAGCGTGCGGACCCTACGGGTTCGAGAACTATGTAGACATGACCGAGACACGTCTCCGGTCAATAACCAATAGCGGAACCTGGATGCTCATATTGGCTCCTACATATTCTACGAAGATCTTTATCGGTCAGACCGCATAACAACATACGTTGTTCCCTTTGTCATCGGTATGTTACTTGCCCGAGATTCGATCGTCGATATCTTAATACCTAGTTCAATCTCGTTACTGGCAAGTCTCTTTACCCATTCCGTAATACATCATCCTGCAACTAACTTATTAGTTGCAATGCTTGCAAGGCTTGAGTGATGTGCATTACCGAGAGGGCCCAGAGATACCTCTCCGACAATCGGAGTGACAAATCCTAATCTCGAAATACTCCAACCCAACAAGTACCTTCAGAGACACCTGTAGATCACCTTTATAATCACCCAGTTACGTTGTGACGTTTGGTAGAACACAAAGTGTTCCTCCGGTAAATGGGAGTTGCATAATCTCATAGTCATAGGAACATGTATAAGTTATGAAGAAAGCAATAGCAACAAACTAAACGATCAAGTGCTAAGCTAACGGAATGGGTCAAGTCAATCACATCATTCTCCTAATGATGTGATCCCATTAATCAAATGGAAACTCATGTCTATGGTTAGGAAACATAACCATCTTTGATCAACGAGCTAGTCAAGTAGAGGCATACTAGTGACACTCTGTTTGTCTATGTATTCACACATGTATTATGTTTCCGGTTAATACAATTCTAGCATGAATAATAAACATTTATCATGATATAAGGAAATAAATAATAACTTTATTATTGCCTCTAGGGCATATTTCCTTCAAGGTGGTCGGAGGGTGTCTATTTCTCCCACTTTAGTTGAATCTAATTTGACTACGGCGGTTCTTGCAGAAGGTTAAAAGGCAACTTGGTAATCACCGTTGTGGTTTTGCATAGGTAAGAACGGCAGGGTATATTGTGATGTGATATGGTCACGACGTGATTTGATATGTGTTGATGTATGAGATGATCATGTTTTGTAATAAGTTCATGACTTGCATGTCGATGAGTACGACAACTGGCAGGAGCCTTGGGGTTGTTTTTAATTATTGTATGAACTGCGTGTCAATCACTAAGCACCATGTAATTGCTTTAGTTTATTGCTATACCTTAGCAATAGTTGTAGAAGCAATGTTTGGCGAGACGACCCCGACGCAACGATGGAGGTCAAGGTGGCACACCGGTGATGATGGAGATCATGCTAATGCTTTGGAGATGGAGATCAAAAGCATAAGATGGTGATGGCCATATCATGTCACGTATTTTGATTGCATGTGATGTTTATCCTTTATGCATCTTATTTTGCTTAGAACGACGGTAGCATTATAAGATGATCCCTTCACTTAATTTCAAGATAAAAGTGTTCTCCCTGAGTATGCACCGTTGCTAAAGTTCGTTGTTTTGAAGCACCTTGTGGTGATCGGGTGTGATAGACTCTACGTTCACATACAACGGGTGTAAGCCAGTTTTACACATACAGAATACTTGGGTTAAACTTGATGAGCCTACCATGTACAGACATGGTCTCGAAACACTAGAGACTAAAAGGTCGAGCTGAGTCATATAGTAGATATGATCAACATAGAGATGTTCACCATTGAAGACCGCCCCATCTCACATGATGATCGGACATGGGTTAGTTGATTTGGATCATGTATCACTTAGACAACATAAGGGATGTTGATTTAAGTGAGAGTTCATTAGTAATTTTATTATTTTAACTAAAAAATTATCATCAACTTAGTCTTAATAGTTTTTGCATATCTATGTTGTAGATCAATGGCCCGTGCTTCCGTTCCCTTGAATTTTAATGCGTTCCTAGAGAAGCTAAGTTGAAATATTATGGTAGCAACTACACGGACTGGGTCCGTAACTTGAGGATTATCCTCATTGCTACATAGAAGAATTATGTTCTTGATGCACCGCTAGGTGACAGACCTGCTGCACGAGCTGATGCAGATGTTATGAACGCCTGGCATGTTTGATCTGATGACTACTCGATAGTTTAGTGTGCCATGCTTTACAGCTTAGAACCGAGACTCCAAAGATGTTTGAAACGCCACACATCATATGATATGTTCCAAGAGCTGAAGTTGATATTTCAAGCTAATGTCCGGGTTGAGAGATATGAAGTCTACAACAAGTTCTATAGTTGTAGGATGGAGGAGAACAGTTCTGTCAGTGAACACATACTCAAAATGTCTAGTGGAAACATATGACATTGTAGTGCCAATCTGAATGACAGAAGGGAGATGATCAAATATGGGTTTGGATAAACAAGTGGCAAGAGTATATGGGAATTTTAGTATCCAAGAGTCAGAGAAGCACGAGTCAAGTTTTTCCAACAGAGGGGCCTCTTGCATGTTACTCCAAGACTCCAAGTGAACTTTCTTCCTTTTAAGGGTATTTCCACTAATCCCAGAGAACTTATGGCAACATTTAAATTCATCATGTCTTGGATATCCCCCCCCCCTCCCCCGGGTCTGTTTTTGTTTGTTTTGTTTGTTGGATATCTATATAATTGAAATCCCCAAGTAGCGCCAAGTAAATCTCTGCAAGCATTTGTATTTCTTCAAGCCAGTTGATAAATTCAGATCTCCTAGCATCTTGACATGGTCCATATAAATTAGGGAGTATCCAAGAATCTCCACTATGGAAGAATGAACTTGATTGGAAGAGCAAATTGGCTGGATGCTCCCACGAAGGGAACACAATCAAATTTGTTTATTCTCTTAGGACAAGATTTTTTTAGAAAGGCAGATCCGATCAATTACTTTTTTGTTTCTTGGAGGCAAATGATATCACAATTTTTTCCTCAATTTTATTTGCAAGAGCCAGCCATTTAGCTTTGTCCCCCATGCCCCTAATTTTATTTGAGTACATGCTACTTGCACAATCATAATAGATTTTGATATTAAATTATAGGCAGCTTCATCCACGTATATTCTTGTTAGATATTTTCATGACCATTTAGCTCAAGATTTGAACCACAAATCGTTCAGAAAAGGAACAAGCACGCCACTTTATTAAACTTCAGACCTGTGAGTGTTGAGGATGCCATTTCTGAGAGCTTGATGGTTTGGGAGATGGCACATAGGGCTTTAGTGGGTGAATCCCCATCTGATCTTCTTCTTCCTTCTTCTGGCTAGTTCCTGAAGGTTGTGGAACGAGTTGGAGAGTCCTAGGTGTCATCTCCAAAATCATCAAACTCTCAGAAATGACACCCTCAACACTCAAATGTGTCTTTGTTTTCTTTCTTCAACGGTTTATGGTTTAAATCTTGAGCTAAATGGTCCATAAAATATCTAACATTAATACCAGAGCTGCGTCGAGTTGAGCCGGCGTGCTCTTGCAGGGGTTACACAATTCCATATACACTTGCCGACATAATTTCTGTGATTGATGAGATTGCTTGTACAACGCTTAGAAGCGAACAAAGGTATGCTCGCTTGCTGTCTTGTTCTCTGTTGCACACTGGGATCCCTCCCCAGCTAGGCCATCTAGTAAATTTTTGGAGCAACATTGTATGAGATATGTACAACTATATCGTACAAGAGAGGGGCTGGCGGGCTGTCATGTGTTTAGAAACGAGGCATATCATTTCATTACCATAAAACAATATAATTAGGATATATTAATTAGACCATCTTAAGACCAACTTACCTTATTAAAAAATTGTACATTATGGGATTTAAAATATATAATGAAAAATTGAACGGCAGCATGTCATCACTCACTTGTCATTGTTCCGGCCGGTCGATGATGCATTAGCTGAATACAAATTTCTTGATCTCCTTCATATATAATTTGAAACAAAATTGATGGCAAGCTCAAATGTGTAGAGAAAAGACCAACTCATACATCAAACTATAGAAACTAATACTTTATTTGTTCCAAATAAACCAGCGACACTTATTTTAAGACAGAGGGAGTATAAAGACTTCTAACTAGTCTTGGTTGCGCGGACGACTAGGATAGATGGAGGCCTCAACAACTTCCGCCAGTCACATAAGGCTTTGTTCGGTTAATTCTCTCCCCAAGAGGATTGAGGGGATTGGCAGGGATTGGTTCATATTTTGACTTAGAAGAGGTTTAAATCCCCCTCAAACCCCTTCAATCCACTCGGATTCACCCGCAATCGAACAAGGCCTAAGAGGGTCTTTGGCGGTGATGGCCATATCATCCATCACCTCCGCCAACCCATCGATGTTGGCTTGGTCAAAGGCAGGGCCGGGCTCTGAATTTGAAGGGCGTGTGTTCAAAATTTTAAAGGTGAACAATTATTTTCAGGGTACTAATTTTTATAAGTAATGCTCATCAATTTTTTTCATAATTTACAGAGATTATCACATTGCAAATTGCATACAATATAAATGTATTAAGCTACTTACTAATAACTTCGAATAATCCTGAATCTCTCATGTCTCAGCAATCCATGTGAATTCACCGCAAAGTGCAAACAACAATCAAATTTCAATATGCTGAAATAGGAAGTGTAAACAAATATAAGGCCTTTTAGACCACTACTTTCTCAGCTCTGACCACCACCCGTGGGGGAGCCGCCGTAGCGGGGACCTGCGTCGTAGTCGTCTTCGTCATCACTGTGGCGATCTACGTCGTCCGGCCCCCTCGAAATCAGATCCGACGGCCGCAGAGGGGATAGAAGCTGGCAATGTGATCGGTCGGGCGAGTGCTAGCATTTTTCATAGAAACCGTGCGGTTCTGTTTAAGACTAGCCACAATGGGAGTAACTTCAGCAGTAACATCGAGTCCAACTCAACAAATTTGTTTATGTGGCAATGAGTTAGTGAGGAGAGAGGTAGTAGTAGTAACTTAGCTAGTTACCGTAACATCACATGTCCCAATGCAATATGAGTCTATAACCTAATAAATGAAGCTATGCATGTTACCACACTTATGTTACTACCCACTATGAAGATAATAACATGGTCTAGGAATACGTGTATGTTACTAATGTATGTTACTCTCCATTGTGGCTAGTCTAAACGTTGCTGTAATGCATAGGCCAAATTCATTCGGACACCAAGTGGCTATCGTCACGTCGATTCTTGCGTTAAGAAAAGCAGAGAGGAGTTGGTTGGGCGCTCGTGCCGGGCCTGGGAGTGAATGCCGACGGGGCAGCGGTTGATGGCGGCATGTGCGTTGCGCGGGTGCAGGGGAAGCTGAGGGGTAGTTGGCATGCGCGCTCCGAGCGTCGTCGCGCCCGCGCATCAAAATCCCAACGACGCGGTGCCACGGGCAGATCGCTACTACCGGGCAGGGGCAGCAGCGCAACAAAGCGATGACACGCGGCTGCTAAACCCACCGCAGGCGGAGGGACCGAGAGGCGCGGAGGAGCGGAGCCCAGAGCGCGCGCGAGAGAGGGAGCGGGGATGGCGTCGGCGGGCGTGGTGGCCGCGGCGGCGGTGGTGGCGGCGCTGGCGGCCTTCTGCGCGACGGACCCGCTGCGGCTGGGCTCCATGGCCGACTTCCCGGGCTTCGACGCGCTCCCCGTGGAGCTCCCGGACGCGGCCGAGATGCCCCCGCACGCGGACGCCGCGGAGCGGCTGCGCGGCGCCGAGATCCGGTTCCGCGGCGAGGTGCAGGGCCCCGAGAGCGTCGCCTTCGACCCGCTCGGCCGCGGGCCCTACACGGGCGTCGCCGACGGCCGCGTCCTCGTCTGGGACGGCGCCCGCTGGGCCTACTTCGCGCACGCCTCCCCCGCCTGGACCGCCGAGCGCTGCGGCGGGCCCAAGGCGTCCCCCATGGAGTACCTCAAGGACGAGCACGTCTGCGGCCGCGCGCTCGGCATCCGGTTCGACAAGCGCAACGGGGACCTCTACATCGCCGACGCCTACTTCGGCCTCTCCAAGGTCGGGCCCGAGGGCGGGCTGGCCACGCCGCTCGCCACGGAGGCCGAGGGCGTGCGCTTCAACTTCACCAACGACCTCGACCTCGACGCCGACGGCAACGTCTACTTCACCGACAGCAGCGTCCTCTACCAGAGAAGGTCCGTGTTGCCACCCAGATTGCCTTCTTGTTTCATCAGTTTCATCTTTCATGTCAGCTTACTACTGGTTGCAGTTGACATATCTGATATCTGTACTGTATATCCATTGCCTCACTCGTTAGTAAACTTGAGTTTTGAGTAGACCTCAGGACCCCTATCCACTGAACAACTGCTAACTGAAAACACTAGGACCCTGTTTTTTCTTTTGATGGAAAACACTAGGGCCCTGTAATTTGACAGGTAAAGGGGTGAGTGAAATAGCTGTAGACACCATGGTATCATCTGTTGATTGTTGAATGTCGGCTACATAAGTATACTGATATCTCTATGAGAAAGTTTGGCTACTTTTGGTAAAACAATTTGCATCTTGCTTAAAAGCGAATGCACCATAATGCACGTAAGGGTGGTAAACTTTCTTGTATTTTAATATACTCCTCAATTGAACTTTATACTAACACATCAATACCCAAATAGTAATATTCGTCAATTGAACTTTATACTAACACATCACTACCAAATAGATATATTCCTCAATCGAACTGTATACTAGCAATTTAAGCTCGAGTACGTAAATGTCAAAAAATGTCTTATACTATTAAGTTACAGAGGTAGTAGTATCTTATGAGAAATTTTGATATCTTTTTCATAATAATTTGCATCGTGCTTAAAATCGGACTTGCCAGATTGCCTTCTCCTCTCCTCAGTTTCATATCATCGTATTGGTTGGACTGGCACATATTTGCTATGCTGTATCCATTGCCTCATTCGTTAGTAAACTTGAGTTTTGAGTAGACCTCAGGACCCTATCCACTGAACAACTGCCAACTGAAAACACTAGGACCCTGTAACTGAAAACACTAGCGATCCTATCCACTGAACAACTGCTAACCATGGTAGTATCATCTGTTGATTGATGGAGGTCGACTACATGAATAGTAGTCATATCTTTATGAGAAAGTTTGGCTACTTTTAGTAATAATTTGTATCCTGCTGAAAAGCGAATGCACCACAATGGACGTCAGTGTGGGTGCACCGCATACTTTCTTGTATTTTAATATTTCCTAATATTCCTCAATTGAACTTTATACTAACAAAATCACTACCCAAATAGTAATATTCCTCAACTGAACTGTGTGCTAGCAATTGAAGGGTTTGATTGCTGTGAAAAACCATACCTTTAGTAACTCCGCTCCACATGAGGCACAGAGTAAATGTGCGAGCTGTTCTCGTTTTCCTGCTTTATAGTTTCTTTGTGACGATTTTCGGGTAGACTGAGAGGCGTTAAGCTGGACTTCTTGATCGTGTAGAGGTGCAGCAACTAATTATTAGTGCGTCCATTCATTTGCAGGCATTTCATGCAGTTGGTTTTCTCTGGAGATGCCTCTGGGAGGCTCTTGAAATACAATCCCGAAACAAAGGAGACAACAGTCCTTCACCGCAACCTCCGGTTTCCCAACGGAGTGAGCTTAAGCAAGGATGGCTCGTTCTTCGTCTTCTGTGAAGGATCTCGTGGAAGGTCTATACACTCTTCCCTCCATTTGGTTCAGGATTTCATACATGTATACTTGAAATTAGTCACTGATTATTGTGTCCTTATCCAAACAGGTTGAGCAGATACTGGCTGAAAGGTGAGAAGGCAGGCACCGTCGATCTCTTCGCCATCCTGCCTGGGTTCCCGGACAACGTGAGGACCAACGACAAGGGCGAATTCTGGGTGGCAATCCATTGCCGACGCAGCGCATACGCCCGGCTCTTGAGTCGCCGCGTCCAGCTCAGAAAGTTCTTGCTCAGCCTCCCGATCCCCGCCAAGTATCACTACCTGATGCAAATCGGCGGCAATCTGCACGCGCTCATCATCAAGTACAGCCCTGAAGGCGAGGTGCTTGACATCTTGGAGGACACTAAAGGGCAGGTGGTGAGAGCTGTGAGCGAAGTGGAGGAGAAGGATGGCAAGCTCTGGATAGGATCTGTTCTCATGCCCTTCATTGCCGTCTTTGACTACGCCAAGGAATCCTAAGCCGCCCTTTTGCCGGGATACATGGGTAAGAGAGTATGAAATCCACAAACGCCGTTGCACACTATTGCTTCATCCAAATAAATCTAGTGTTGGAAGCAACCTAGAATTGCTTGATGTTTCAGCCTTTTCCTAGTAGCAACTGTAACTCACTGACATTTTAGTTTGTCCCTGGGATCTTTCAGAGTTCATATTTGTTAAGCGTGTTCCTCTTTTCCGTTTGTTTCATAAGTTTCAATTTCTGGTTGTTCAATTAAGAATATGCATCCCAAAAGAATGTTTTGTTTCATAAGTTTCAATTTCTGGTTGTTCAATTAAGAATATGCATCCCAAAAAAATGTTCAAAATATGCACTTAAATGTACTGTAATTGGTTATGCTAATCTGACAGAAATTCAAGCAGGGATCATCAAAAGTAAGGGCCTCTTTGATTCGTAGGATTTTCAAAATGTATAAATAGGAAAACAGTACTCACTCTGTAAACTAATATAAGAGCGTTTAGATCACTAAAGTCTAAAGTTTACGAAGGGAGTACATGATTGGAGTGGCATGTCATCGTGGATCTTATACAGGATTAGAAAACTGTACGATTTTTGATTATTTTTTTGCGGTTAGAAAACTGTATTGGGTCAGAAAGTTTGGTGCCACAGGAAAGAACACAGAGTGGATGGATTGTTTTTCTTCAGAAACAGAGTGCAGAGCAATCCTCAGGGAATATTCCTAAGGACTACAATCCTCCGAATCAAACAGGCTATGAAGGGAAAGTTCGCAAGGAACCAATTCCTCCACACACACAAAAAAGAACCTATGACATTCCTTTGAATCAATCCTTGGAATCAAAGGAGCCTTAAACAGTGTCACAAGCAGATATGCAGACAAAGCGAGCGTATCATGAGCTCCCATGATTCGCAGCTGCACTATAGCAGTCTAAAAAGTACTCCACCGGGTAGGGTGCATCACATTGGCAAATGGTAATCTTATCTTTGGTGGCCATTAGGCCCGTGTAATCCCTTCAAAAGATTTGCCACTAGCACCATAATACCACTACGAGTAGGTTGTTTGCAGGCAATTCCATTGCACAATTGGCAGCATATGCTGCTCGATGATGAGGAGTTCAGGACCACGCTGTTCCTCTCTCCAAAGCCAAGCAATTCCACTGGCCCATCACGAATCCATCCATCCTAAAAGCAGCGACACAACAAAGCCAAGATCGCACGCACGTGTCCACGATCGCCTGCTGTACCACGATGCTAACCTAACTAAACTAACACACCTGACGACGAGACGGGGCAAATCTTTTCCACGCGCACGCAACGCGACAGTGGGCACAGGGAACACACGCACTCGACGCGACGGAGAAGAAGAGGAGGACGCCGACGTGACGTCGCCGTTGCAGCTGGTCGACTCGGCCGTCGACGAGCGCGGCTACCGGCGCGCGGAGGATGCGCGGGAGCTGGAGCGGGAGGAGTTGGAGCGCCAGAACCCGGCGCCGTAGAGGCGGGAGGCCATGATCTCGCGCTCGAACTCAGACGCCGCCTCGGCCGCCTCCTCCTCGCGCCTCGCCCCGGCCTCGGCCTCGTCCGCCTCCAGCGCGTCCGCGGCCGCGAACATGGCCTTGGTGCTCCCGGACAGCGACGCCGACCCGCTGCCGCCGCGCCGCCGGCGCCGCCTCTGCCTGGCCCGCCGCGCGAGGTCGGCCGGCAGCCGGACCGCGACGAGCAGCACGACCTCCAGCAGCGCCATGGGGCAGCAGCAGCACACCGCCGCGCAGTCCGCCGCCGCCTGCCCCGCCGCCTCGCCCCCGCACCCCGGCCGCGGCCCGCGCTCCCGCTCCCGCCCCGCCTCCTTCTCCTCCCCGCCTTCGCGGCCGGAGCCGGAGCCGCCCTCCCGCATCTGCCGCTCCACCCCGGCCCCGACCCTCAACGCGCCGGCCCGGGTCGCTGGCGGCGAGAGAGACTCCACCGTGGGCGGCCGCGCGGTTGTCGGATCGGTTATGTAGAGGAGGGCGGTTGGTGCGGGGTGGAGGCGGCGACGATGGCGTGGGCGTGGCGTGTAGCGGCGGGGCGAGGAGAAAAAATCAAACCGCAATTTTCTACTGCCTCACGCGGCCTGCAGTTATGTCCTGCTATTTATCCCCTGCTGTTTTTTTCGTGGATACTGTTTTTTTTTTCTTGGAAGGTTGTTCCCTGCTGTTTTTTTTAATCCCTACTGTTTTTTATGATGTTTTTCGGAAATATTAACGCCCACACGTGTGGGCGTTTGCACATCGCCCACACGCCTCTGTCACCATTCATTTTGCCACGTATAAATAAATGATATCAACAGAATTTTTTTTGGTTTTCGCCTTAAAAATGTTGTATCTCTTAAATAAAAAAGCGAACTAAAAATCCGTTTTCACCATTAAATCCGTCTCGACGAGATCTTCAAAACTAGACCCCATGTTGATATGTTTCGACGAATTTTTTTTTTTGCCAGAAGTTGCCACGATGTTTACACTGCAGTTGCCATAGGGCTTAAACTAAAGTTGCCATGTGGCAATTTTAGTTTGTAGATCATGGCAATTTTAGTATTTTGATGATGGCAACTCCAGTACTTTGACCATGAAAATTATTTTTTGTATGAACCATGGCAATTTTACGTGCATGTATCATGGCAATTTTAGTTTATGGTTCATGGCAAATCTAGTTTCTTAATTCCCCGTATTATAAATGTCAAAATTTACTTTTAAATGTAGAAGAAAATAGCTGAAACATATCATGGCAACTTCAGTGTAAACATCATGGCAATTCATATGCAATAGACATAGCAACTTTTAATCCAAAAAAAAATTCATTAAAACATATCAACATGGGATCTAGTTTCGAAGATCTCATCGCGAGGGATTTAATGGTGAAAAAAGATTTTTCAATCGGATTTTTCGTTTAAGAGATAAAAGATTTTAAAAACTGAAAATCCTAAAAGATTCCTACATGCATGCATGCGATGACGTGGCAATCTGTTTATATTAGAGACGTGTGGTGCGTCTCTCTTCCTGCTGTTAGGAATTAATTAATTAGGTTAATTAACTATTAATCACTGCTATGTCGGTGCCACTTTTGGCAACTGCCTCCTTTTGTAACCGCCTTGTAAACTGAGTATAAATACCCCAATCTTCAATCAATAGAATAACAGTTCATTCATATACATATGTTTCCATTCGCTCCTCTCTCTCTCTCTTGATTCTATCTAACACGTTATCAGCACGCTCGTGACCAAGAGCGTTTTGGCCACACGAAGAAAGCGACGGGGAGGCGGCGTAACAGCGGCGAGGTGCCGAGGGCTTTCTCACGCATCTAGAGGCAAAACGGCTTGCGCGCGACGCTCGCCCGGCGACAGAGTCTCAGAGTCAGGCGACGAATGGCGCCATCCTCGGCAAGGAAAGATGAAACAACTCCAACGATCCACATCTCCGTCGATCTTCAACACTGGACTCCAAACACATCGCTGCCCTAGACAAGTAGAGAAATTGATGTCAAATAAGATTATCCACCACTATTGTGAGGTCTACATCTTGTCAGTTTTACAAGATGATTACCTTCAAAGTGCTCTTCCAAATATTAATAATAGATGTGACTACCTCAAGATATCATAAGGTAATATTGGCATCTACTGCAAAATTTTGTAGACTATCCACTATTACTGTAAGATCTACGTGTTATCACTCTGACAGATGATTACTTTCAAAGTGATTTTCTTAAATATAGCATAACGTAAGGTAATAGAGATATGAACATCTACTGACAAAAGTCAGACTATGTTTTCTATTACTGCGAGATCTACACCGCATCCGGTGATTATCTTCAAAGTGTTATCCTATATATATTGAGGTCTACACATATGACTATATAGCATCAGCTATCTTAAAAATTTGCTACTCTGGAGCAATTGGTGTTGTTCACTAAAATATGTTACTCTCATAGTAACAAATAGTAATGCATGGTCATTACATGTTGATTTTTTTTTCTACTACTATCATTATTTAAGCCTCATTTTGATTGAATAAGTCGTAGAAAATTATGCAGATATGTGCATACCCCGATGATGGTCTTCAATTACATTGGTTAAATGCATGGCAGTGAAGCCTATTTCATTATTTCTAATTATAGTGTCGTCCATCTATCAAGATGGACACTATAATTTAGAGCAACTCTCGAGTTTCTCAAACGCGATTGTAAGGTCCACATCACATTGTGGTTATACTTTAATAGTGACTAACCAATGTTAAACATGCAAAGTATATGTTTTTGACATTGACTTTAAAGTCATATATTTTGTCAAGAATGAAGTCTAAAATATTAGCAATGATTTTATCACATGCGTTGTATTGAAGGCTACACCCAGGTTCACCAAGGATCACCTTGGACATGATTAATCCTAGAAGTAAATTAAATAAATGCATGAGCATTTCATGTAACACATGACTGGCATTTCCAAATGCTCTAAATTCATGTTAGGCAGGAGTATTTATTTTAAGATGATTCATGACATCAGTCATAGTATCCACATGTGGCATTGTTGCCACCATAACCCCACGTTGGAAAAATGACATGGCTATTCTCTAAATAGCCAAATATGTACATATGCATTTTATATGTCACAAACGTCACCTAGTTCTCAAACTAAGTACATAATGGATGAATATTTATTTATCTCAAATATTTTCCTTTAGAGAAGAATGCTAGTGTGAGCACACAACAAATGATCACCCATTTGTTTTTCAAGACCTCAAGTATACGTCTGCTCACAATTATGTCACTTAATCAACTTCAAGTTGAAATCTTGTGATCAAATATTTTCATATGCAGGTCTAGTTGAGATGCCTTAATACACTTTATGTCCTCTTATGATGGTACTGCCATTTTTTTGGATGAAGAAACATGAAATTTCTTAAAATCATCAGATTCACCCAACGGGTGCTATGACATTATTTGAAATTCTTGCTAGTACTGAGAATACTAAGCAATTCATTGGTCACAAAATAGAACCATGAGGAATACGAAGTAAACTGGAGGCTAATAGACAATCAAAGACAAAATTATCTCTTAATAGGGAATATATCGTTTTCAAACGATCACAAAGACAACTCTCAAGTTTGTCAAATGTATGGTTATAACAAGATTATACCTATGATTACCAAACCCTCAAATACATAGTCAAATCACACCACATATTTGGGATAAATTTTAAAATTTGCAAACTTATAACCAAAAAATATTCTGGTAAATGATTGTTCTCAAATCTACATCAGAAGGTGAGAATCAAAAATCTAGTGCAATAAAGGGTTGGTGAATTCCATTGCAATGATGATATGTTTGCGTAATAAAAATTTCATAATATTGCAGACCTCATGTAATCTCTTAATTATCCCAAAATATTATTAGCCTATACTTGTTGTACTACAAGTAGTGCAATGTTCAATATCTTATTTCTCGGACATGATATTCGATAAATTTTGAATGTATGAATCAAGTCATACTCAATATTGTTGCGTACACAATAATTTTCTAGATATTAATAAATTAAATTATTGGCTTGGTAGCCTTAACCATCCTGGTTTGGGGATGATTAGAAAATTATTGACAATCATGTTGGTCAGAACTTATCAAGTTACAAATTTTCCCAAATCATAAGATTTTATCTGCACCACATGTGCCATAGGGGAAATAAGTTTTAAGGCACTCTCACCTTAAAATTCTAAGGACACTTCTTCTTCCTTGAACACATTCAAAAGATATGTCTGGATTGCTTAACTATTATCTGGGGTTATTTAGATACTTCATGGTACTCATATACACATTCATAAAATGTTTTTAAGTGTGTCTCTTATCACACACAACCATGCATGATCTTGCTAAATAAATTGCTCAACTTATCAAAGTAAGAGCAAATTCTCCTGAAAACAGGATCTATAAACCCATTCGAATGAACAATGTTGTTGAACTCATTCACTCATTCAATGAGCACATTTTTTGCATTAAGTATTTTATGTGCATACCCAGAATGGTTTAGCTAAATTTCTTATCAAAGAGAGTTAAATGAATTACATGACCACTTTTAAAGAATTGTAAATTTACCAGCCTCTTGCTGGACACATACGGCCTTACACACCGTAAGTATGATCTAAATCATACCAACTGCATTTCATACTACTTTCCCCTTGTAGTAACTACGTGGAAATCAACAAAGTATTTCCCATCTGCGATAATTTGGTTACATACCGATATCACCACTCCGGCGTACATCAATGGGCCACGAAAATTATGTGAGGAATAACAATTTATCCGTCAATCAAAATTATTCATAGCCCGTATGCTGATTGCATCAGTAATAAGGATATTTTTTGGCATTAGGGGGAGATAAGTACCACAAAGAATGCCAAGAAATAAATTAGAAATGTTATTCACATTCAATCCTTATATCCACGTACTCAAAGAATCTGAACTAGAAGTTTAGAGAATCATATATTTGCAACACATTGCAAATCTGCGACATACATTTACTAATGACAAGGTGTTACTAAATTCTATATTCCTGCAGTAAAGTGTCAGAAGAGTGGAGGTAGCTGATAAACCACTCTTCTCCCCAAATGAGAGCAAGAGGGGGAGAAAATCTGACAATACGAGATATAACTTCTCATATGCTTCCGCGGAAACAGAGGAAATCACATCCTCAACTAGTAAATGTAATTCAACATCAAGTTGAAAGACACCTCACTGGATGCTCATCATCCAATGCCCGGCATAAATGTGCACAAATGTTTTGGTGCCAGGACATCGAAACACCTTGACTCCATTTGTTGTAGGAAATCACAAGGAGTTAAAAAGGAGTAAATATTTTATCCACAAACTTCAATGATTCCATCAGAATCATATAAACTAAAGACTACATTTGTCGACATATATTTCTTCTCAAATTGCTAAAACCTTTTGGGCCCAGAACCAAAATCCATGGTAGAGTGCCTCTTGCACTCATATTGGTTCACATAAAAAGGAAGCAAGTAATGAAGGATAGCACTCGCTCAACAAATGAGTGGTATTTACTGAAGTAATACCTACTCCTCATAAATATCTTCCATATGGAATACTAAAAACTTCTCATTCATAGACAAAGTCAATGAGGTGGTGAGAAAGTGAGGCTTGTAGCAAAAGGGTTCACGCAGAGATCCGACATTGATCATGATGTGACATACCCTTCTGGTATTAGTGGAATTATGTTTCGATACTAAATATCATAGGCAGTACGAATAATACCATGCAGTTAATGGATGCAGTGACTACATACTCATATGGATCACTCATTTCGGATATCTATTTTAAAGTTCCTGAAGGGCTTAAAATTCCGAATCCAAAGATAAATCGTAGCATGTTTTGTGTAAAACTTCAAAGTCACTCTATGACTTGAAATAGTCGGAAATCATATGGTACTACCGACTAAATGAGTTCCTTCTTCAAAGGGATTACTCAAAGAATGATGATTGCTTCTGTGTTAATAAGGGAATCCAAAATTTGTTTTCCTTATATCACTTAGTGTATATCGATGACTTCATCATCAATGTCTATACAAGACCTAAACATATACAAAATCATCTCAAGGCGGAAAATTTGGATTAAACCAAATTTAGCTTAAGTTTACCACTTGAGAATTCTCTCAAGAATACATATCAGTCTACATATATCCAACACATATTTGAGAAGTTCAATGTGGATATAACACACCAACAAAACGTATATGGTCGATATGAGGAATGTTAACTTATATCTCAAGTTCATAATAAATCTTGAACAATTCCATCAGGAAAATCAAGATTTGACCATGATATTGGCTCTTTACTTGATCCTAACAAAGCCATATCAATGACTGAATTTGATGGAATAGCCTTCTTATGGAATTCATATAAATAGAATTTAATGGCTACTTCCACTTATCATTCTGACATAATTACTTTATCTAAAGGCATTGAAAATATGGTTAGCTTAGCAAAATGATTAACCACACTCAAAACCATGTGGTTGAGATTCATCAGAGTAACATAACTTGATTTATCAAGATGCTACCACTTGTATTACTCAATACATACAGGTTATATGAAGAGCAATATCACAAAGCACATTGCTCGAGATCACTTATCCTCATGAATTATAGAAAAGTGATGAGACAGTTTGCAAACAAAATATTGGAAAACCCGACATATTATTCATAATGTCATGATCATGTTAATGTAATTGATATGAGACATCCTCCAGATTTGCAAAGTTCAGGGGGAGTAATCTCTCAAAGTATAACCTGTTAACAAACATTAGATTACATATATTGTACTCTTTTTCCCTTCATGAGTTTGTCCCTAATGGTTTCTCATAAAAGGTTTTTAATGAGACAATATAGATACAAGTGTTCATATATGTCATATCATTTTCTCCTTATATTTTTTCCCATTGGGTTTTAAAGGAGTTTTCGATGGCATATATAATCGCACTCTGTTCCTTTATGAGTTTTCTCTCAAAGTTTCTCATAACGGTTTTTAACGAGGCATGTCATACTTTCTTTTTTCCCTATCAGGTTTTTTTAAGGAAAGTACTCAAGACATATTAATTGTTCTCTAAACTCATCGATGATTTTTCTCATTCTTCAAAGGTTTTTCCCATATGAGTTATCAAGAGACAATAATCATTATATGTTGCATCATTTTCTCCTTATTATTTTTCCCACTGGGTTTAAAGGAGTTTTAGCAACATATCTGCATTATTCTCCTCATATTTTTTCCATAGGGTTTTTGGAGGAGACTTCCAAGATGAAGATGATGAACGTTCAAGGCAAATACATACTAGCAGGAGTCTATCAAGATGATGTATATTCACAAAGACAAGCATTGATTAGGGGGAGTGTTAGGAATTAATTAATTAGGTTAATTAACTATTAATCACTGCTATGTCGGTGCCACTTTTGGCAACTGCCTCCTTTTGTAACCGCCTTGTAAACTGGGTATAAATACCCCAATCTTCAATCAATAGAATAACAGTTCATTCATATACATATGTTTCCATTCGCTCCTCTCTCTCTTGATTCTATCTAACACCTGCCACATGTGTGGCAGTTAGCGCGACCCATGTTTTTTTTGTTTTGAAAGGTTAATCCCTACTCTTTTTTTGAGAATACTGTTTATTGTTTTGAAATGTTATTAATCCCTATTGTTTTTTGGGGATATACTTTTTTTTGAAAGATTATTCCCTGCTGGTTATTATTGTGGCTGACTCGTTGCCAGAATGCCGGGACGCAACCGCGCGAAAAAGGTGTGAGACCGCGACGGCGGCCGGGGTCGACCGGCTGCGCCACACCTTTGCGGTGCGATGCGATAAGACGGAGAAGGGTCGACGGGAACAGCCGCGAGAGCGTGTCGGGCTCCCGGTGCCGCACGCACGCACGCGGGGTCACGCCGGGGTGTGTGTGTGTGGACTGTGGAGTGGAGTTCCGGGAGATCTTCCATCCGACGGCGCTTTTGGCCGAGTAGGAAGGAGAGGACCGGAGGACACACGCCACATCACACGGGTGTGGATGTCGACGAGGCAGGCAGCCTCGGTCGTTGGTACGCGTCTTACGTGTGTGATTGATAAGGTGACAATGATGGTGACGGGCTAGAAGTATTATATATATATATATATATATATATATATATATATATATATATATATATATATATATATATATGCCCGTGTCGCTTGTTATAATTAGCTGCTCTTATAGAATGGTGATGACGAGTGGAGAGAGATTATTTTAGGTTAATTTGGATTCATGGAGCAGCAGCTGACCGATCAGTTGAGCCAAGAGGCAAGGTAGATTTCAGGGAAAGAATGACCAAATAGCCCAACAGTACTTGCTCTTCACGTCATATTTACACATAGCATCTCCAACAGACGCGTTAGATAAGCCGCGCGCTGGAAAAAATAGCCACGTAGCGCGCGCGAGATCAAAACTAGCGCTCCAGCAGCTGCGCTAAAATTTTGCACACGGGAAATATGGTTCGGCGCGCTGGGAAAAATGGCAGCGCACAATGCGTATTTGGTGCGCCCGCTCACGCGTGTTGTAAAATCTGGACTGCTGCAAGTGGGGCCGTTGTATTGGGCGTCGTGTTGTTTCTGCATCTAACAAACCTCTTCGTTGCTCCCGCGAGTAAAAAGACTATTTTGACGCTGCAAAAAAATTAGCGCGCCGCACAACCACGCGTCTGTTGGAGATGCTCTAAATGAGTTGTGTTCAGGGGAAGACCACTGTGATGCAGAGATTGATGAGGTCATATATTACATGTAGGGTCAACGACCCATCATTTGGGACCCTGCTACCTCTTGAGCACTTACGTTGGTTTCCTTTGAAGGGAAAGGGTGATGCAGCAAAGTAGCGTAACTATTTCCCTCAGTTTTTGAGAACCAAGGTATCAATCCAGTAGGAGGCCACGCACGAGTCCCTCGCACCTACACAAACAAATAAATCCTCGCAACCAACGCGATAAGGGGTTGTCAATCCCTTCACGGTCACTTACGAGAGTGAGATCTGATAGATATGATAAGATAATATTTTTGGTATTTTTATGATAAAGAAGCAAAGTAAAATAAAATACAAAGAAAATAACTAAGTATTGAAAGATTAATATGATGGAAGATAGACCCGGGGGCCATAGGTTTCACTAGTGGCTTCTCTCAAAAGCATAAGTATTCACGGTGGGTAAACAAATTATTGTTGAGCAATTGACAAAATTGAGCATAGTTATGAGAATATCTAGGTATGATCATGTATATAGGCATCACGTCCGAGACAAGTAGACCGACTCCTGCCTGCATCTACTACTATTACTCCACACATCGACCGCTATCCAGCATGCATCTAGAGTATTAAGTTCAAGAGAATGGAGTAACGCTTTAAGCAAGATGACATGATGTAGAGGGATAAACTCATGCAATATGATATAAACCTCATCTTGTTATCCTCGATGGCAACAATACAATACGTGCCTTGTTGCCCCTACTATCACTGGGAAAGGACACCGCAAGATTGAACCCAAATCTAAACACTTCTCCCATTGCAAGAAAGATCAATCTAGTAGGCCAAACCAAACTGATAATTTGAAGAGACTTATAAAGATAACCAATCATACATAAAAGAATTCAGAGAAGATTCAAATATTGTTCATAGATAAACTTGATCATAAACCCACAATTCATCGGTCTCAACAAACACACCGCAAAAGAAGATTACATCGAATAGATCTCCACAAGAGAGGGGGAGAATTTTGTATTGAGATCCAAAAAGAGAGAAGAAGCCATCTAGCTAATAACTATGGACCCGTAGGTCTGAAGTAAACTACTCACACTTCATTGGAAAGACTATGGTGTTGATGTAGAAGCCCTCCGTGATCGATGCCCCCTCCGGCAGAGCTCCGGAAAAGGCCCCAAGATGGGATCTCGTGGATACAGAAAGTTACGACGGTGGAATTAGGGTTTTGGCTCCGTATCTGGTAGTTTGGGGGTACGTAGGTATATATAGGAGGAAGGAGTACGTCGGTGGAGCAATAGGGGGCCCACGAGGGTGGAGGGCGCGCCCAGGGGGGTAGGCGTGCCCCCTACCTCGTGGCCTCCTGGTTGATGTCTTGATGTAGGGTCCAAGTGAAGGAAATATGCCCTAGAGGCAATAATAAAGTTATTATTTATTTCCTTATATCATGATAAATGTTTATTATTCATGCTAGAATTGTATTAACCGGAAACATAATACATGTGTGAATACATAGACAAACTTAGTGTCACTAGTATGCCTCTACTTGACTAGCTCGTTAATCAAAGATGGTTATGTTTCCTAACCACGAACAAAGTGTTGTTATTTGATTAACGAGGTCACATCATTAGTTGAATGATCTGATTGACATGACCCATTCCATTAGCTTAGCACCCGATCGTTTAGTATGTTGCTATTGCTTTCTTCATGACATATACATGTTCCTATGACTATGAGATTATGCAACTCCCGTTTACCGGAGGAACACTTTGGGTGCTACCAAATGTCACAACGTAACTGGGCGATTATAAAGGAGCATTACAGGTGTCTCCAAAGGTAGATGTTGGGTTGGCATATTTCGAGATTAGGATTTGTCACTCCGTTTGTCGGAGAGGTATCTCTGGGCCCTCTCGGTAATGCACATCACTTAAGCCTTGCAAGCATTGCAACTAAATGAGTTAGTTGCGGGATGATGTATTACAGAACGAGTAAAGAGACTTGCCGGTAACGAGGTTGAACTAGGTATTGGATACCGACGATCGAATCTCGGACAAGTAACATACCGATGACAAAGGGAACAACGTATGTTGTTATACGGTCTGACCGATAAAGATCTTCGTAGAATATGTAGGAGCCAATATGGGCATCCAGGTCCCGCTATTGGTTATTGACCGGAGCCATGTCTCGGTCATGTCTACATTGTTCTCGAACCCGTAGGGTCCGCACGCTTAAGGCTACGATGACAGTTATATTATGAGTTTATGCATTTTGATGTACCGAAGCTTGTTCGGAGTCCCGGATGTGATCGACATGACTAGGAGTCTCGAAATGGTCGAGACATAAAGATTGATATATTGGAAGCCTATGTTTGGATATCGGAAGTGTTCCGGGTGAAATCGGGATTTTACCGGAGTACCGGGAGGTTACCGGAACCCCCCGGGAGCTATATGGGCCTTAGTGGGCTTTAGTGGAAAGGAGAAAGGGGCAGCCCAAGGTGGTTGTGCGCCTCCCCCCTTCCCCTAGTCCTATTAGGACTAGGAGAGGTGGCCGGCCCCCTCTCTCTCTTTCCCCCCTCAAGGAGTCCTATTCCAACTAGGATTGGGGGGAATCCTACTCCCAGAGGGAGTAGGACTCTCCTGGCGCGCCTCCTGTGGCCGGCCAGCCTCCCCTCCCTCTAGTCCTTTATATACTAAGGTAGAGGCACCCTAGAACACACAAGTTGATCCACGTGATCTATTCCTTAGACGTGTGCGGTGCCCCCAGCCACCATATTCCTCGATAATACTGTAGCGGAGTTTAGGCGAAGCCCTGCTGCTGTAGTGCATCAAGATCGTCACCACGCCGTCGTGCTGACGGAACTCTTCCCCGACACTTTGCTGGATCGGAGTCCGGGGATCGTCATCGAGCTGAACGTGTGCTCGAACTCGGAGGTACCGTAGTTTCGGTACTTGATCGGTTGGATCGTGAAGATGTACGACTACTTCCTCTACGTTGCGTCAACGCTTCCGCAGTCGGTCTGCGTGGGTACGTAGACTACACTCTCCCCTCTCGTTGCTATGCATCACATGATCTTGCGTGTGCGTAGGAAATTTTTTGAAATTACTACGAAACCCAATAGTGGCATCCGAGCCTAGGTTATTTATGTTGATGTTATTTGCACGAGTAGAACACAAGTGAGTTGTGGGCGATATAAGTCATACTGCCTACCAGCATGTCATACTTTGGTTCGGCGGCATTGTTGGACGAGATGACCCGGACCAACATTACGCGTACGCTTACGCGAGACCGGTTCCCCCGACGTGCTTTGCACATAGGTGGCTTGCGGGCGACTGTCTCTCTAAATTTAGTTGAACCAAGTATGGCTATGCTCGGTCCTTGCGAAGGTTAAAACGGAGTCTATTTGACAAACTATCGTTGTGGTTTTGATGCGTAGGTGAGATTGGTTCTTGCTTAAGCCCGTAGCAGCCACGTAAAACTTGTAAACAACAAAGTAGAGGACGTCTAACTTGTTTTTGCAGGGCATGTTGTGATGTGATATGGTCAAGACATGATGCTGAATTTTATTGTATGAGATGATCATGTTTTGTAACCGAGTTATCGGCAACTGGCAGGAGACTTATGGTTGTCGTTTTATTGTATGCAATGCAATCGCGATGTAATGCTTTACTTTATTACTAAGCGGTAGTGATAGTCGTAGAAGCATAAGCTTGGCGAGACGACAACGACGCTACGATGGAGATCAAGGTGTCACGCCGGTGACGATGGTGATCACGACGGTGCTTCGGAGATGGAGATCACAAGCACAAGATGATGATGGCCATATCATATCACTTATATTGATTGCATGTGATGTTTATCCTGTTATGCATCTTATCTTGCTTTGATTGACGGTAGCATTATAAGATGATCTCTCACTAAATTATCAAGAAGTGTTCTCCCTGAGTATGCACCGTTGCGAAAGTTCTTCGTGCTGAGGCACCACGTGATGATCGGGTGTGATAGGTTCTACGTTCAAATACAACGGGTGCAAAACAGTTGCACACGCGGAATACTCAGGTTATACTTGACGAGCAAAGCATATACAGATATGGCCTCGGAACACGAAGACCGAAAGGTCGAGCGTGAATCATATAGTAGATATGATCAACATAACGATGTTCACCGATGAAACTACTCCATCTCACGTGATGATCGAACATGGTTTAGTTGATTTGGATCACGTGATCACTTACAGGATTAGAGGGATGTCTATCTAAGTGGGAGTTCTTAAGTAATATGATTAATTGAACTTAAATTTATCATGAACTTAGTATCTGATAGTATCTTGCTTGTTTATGTTGATTGTAGATAGATGGCTCGTGCTGTTGTTCCGTTGAATTTTAATGCGTTCCTTGAGAAAGCAAAGTTGAAAGATGATGGTAGCAATTACACGGACTGGGTCCGTAACTTGAGGATTATCCTCATTGCTGCACAGAAGAATTACATCCTGGAAGCACCGCTGGGTGCTAGGCCTGCTGCAGGAGCAACGCCGGATGTTATGAACGTCTGGCAGAGCAAAGCTGATGACTACTCGATAGTTTAGTGTGCCATGCTTTACAGCTTAGAATCGGGACTTCAATGACGTTTTGAACGTCATGGAGCATATGAGATGTTCCAGGAGTTGAAGTT
Organism: Triticum dicoccoides; assembly: GCF_002162155.2. NCBI lineage: Eukaryota > Viridiplantae > Streptophyta > Magnoliopsida > Poales > Poaceae > Triticum > Triticum dicoccoides. Next base: position 592,498,390 of record NC_041388.1, on the reverse strand, counting down.
GATATTTCAAGCAAACGCCCGGATTGAGAGATATGAAGTCTCCAATAAGTTCTATAGCTGCAAGATGGAGGAGAACAGTTCTGTCAGTGAGCATATACTCAAAATGTCTGGGTATAATAATCACTTGATTCAATTGGGAGTTAATCTTCCAGATGATTGCGTCATTGACAGAATTCTCCAATCACTGCCACCAAGCTACAAGAGCTTCGTGATGAACTATAATATGCAAGGGATGAACAAGACTATTCCCGAGCTCTTCGCGATGCTGAAAGCTGCAGAGGTAGAAATCAAGAAGGAGCATCAAGTGTTGATGGTCAACAAGACCACTAGTTTCAAGAAAAAGGGCAAAGGAAAGAAGAAGGGTAACTTCAAGAAGAACGGCAAGCCAGTTGCTGCTCAAGAGAAGAAACCCAAGTCTGGACCTAAGCCTGAAACTGAGTGCTTCTACTGCAAGCAGACTGGTCACTGGAAGCGGAACTACCCCAAGTATTTGGTGGATAAGAAGGATGGCAAGGTGAACAAAGGTATATGTGATATACATGTTATTGATGTGTACCTTACTAATGCTCGCAGTAGCACCTGGGTATTTGATACTGGTTCTGTTGCTAATATTTGCAACTCCAAACAGGGGCTACGGATTAAGCAAAGATTGGCTAAGGACAAGGTGACGATGCGCGTGGGAAACGGTTCCAAAGTCGATGTGATCGCGGTCGGCACGCTACCTCTACATCTACCTTCGGGATTAATATTAGACCTAAATAATTATTATTTGGTGCCAGCGTTGAGCATGAACATTATATCTGGATCTTGTTTAATGCGAGACGGTTATTCATTTAAATCAGAGAATAATGGTTGTTCTATTTATATGAGTAATATCTTTTATGGTCATGCACCCTTGAAGAGTGGTCTATTCTTATTGAATCTCGATAGTAGTAATACACATATTCATAATGTTGAAGCCAAAAGATGCAGAGTTGATAATGATAGTGCAACTTATTTGTGGCACTGCCGTTTAGGTCATATCGGTGTAAAGCGCATGAAGAAACTCCATACTGATGGACTTTTGGAACCACTTGATTATGAATCACTTGGTACTTGCGAACCGTGCCTCATGGGCAAGATGACCAAAATACCGTTCTCTGGTACTATGGAGAGAGCAACAGATTTGTTGGAAATCATACATACAGATGTATGTGGTCCGATGAATATTGAGGCTCGTGGCGGATATCATTATTTTCTCACCTTCACAGATGATTTAAGCAGATATGGGTATATCTACTTAATGAAACATAAGTCTGAAACATTTGAAAAGTTCAAGGAATTTCAGAGTGAAGTTGAAAATCATCGTAACAAGAAAATAAAGTTTCTACGATCTGATCGTGGAGGAGAATATTTGAGTTACGAGTTTGGTGTACATTTGAAAAATTGTGGAATAGTTTCGCAACTCACGCCACCCGGAACACCTCAGCGTAATGGTGTGTCCGAACGTCGTAATCGTACTTTACTGGATATGGTGCGATCTATGATGTCTCTTACTGATTTACCGCTATCGTTTTGGGGATACGCTCTAGAGACGGCCGCATTCACGTTAAATAGGGCACCATCAAAATCCGTTGAGACGACACCTTATGAACTGTGGTTTGGCAAGAAACCAAAGTTGTCGTTTCTAAAAGTTTGGGGCTGCGATGCTTATGTGAAAAAGCTTCAACCTGATAAGCTCGAACCCAAATCGGAGAAATGTGTCTTCATAGGATATCCAAAGGAAACTATTGGATACACCTTCTATCACAGATCCGAAGGCAAGACTTTTGTTGCTAAATTCGGAAACTTTCTAGAGAAGGAGTTTCTCTCGAAAGAAGTGAGTGGGAGGAAAGTAGAACTTGACGAGGTAACTGTACCTGCTCCCTTATTAGAAAGTAGTGTTGGAAATATGCCCTAGAGGCAATAATAAAAGTGTTATTATTATATTTCCTTGTTCATGATAATTGTCTTTTATTCATGCTATAACTGTATTATCCGGAAATCGTAATACACGTGTGAATATATAGACCACAATATGTCCCTAGTGAGCCTCTAGTTGACTAGCTCGTTGTGATCAACAGATAGTCATGGTTTCCTGGCTATGGGCATTGGATGTCGTTGATAACGGGATCACATCATTAGGAGAATGATGTGATGGACAAGACCCAATCCTAAGACTAGCACAAAAGATCGTGTAGTTCGTTTGCTAGAGCTTTGCCAATGTCAAGTATCTCTTCCTTTGACCATGAGATCGTGTAACTCCTGGATACCGTAGGAGTGCCTTGGGTGTATCAAACGTCACAACGTAACTGGGTGACTATAAAGGTGCACTACAGGTATCTCCGAAAGTATCTATTGTTTTATGCGGATCGAGACTGGGATTTGTCACTCCGTGTAAACGGAGAGGTATCTCTGGGCCCACTCGGTAGGACATCATCATATGCGCAATGTGACCAAGGAGTTGATCACGGGATGATGTGTTACGGAACGAGTAAAGTGACTTGCCGGTAACGAGATTGAACAAGGTATTGGATACCGACGATCGAATCTCGGGCAAGTAACATACCGATAGACAAAGGGAATGGAATACGGGATTGATAAAGTCCTTGACATCGTGGTTCATCCGATGAGATCATCGTGGAACATGTGGGAGCCATCATGGGTATCCAGATCCCGCTGTTGGTTATTGACAGGAGAACGTCTCGGTCATGTCTGCATGTCTCCCGAACCCGTAGGGTCTACACACTTAAGGTTCGATGACGCTAGGGTTATAAAGGAAGTTTGTATGTGGTTACCGAATGTTGTTCGGAGTCCCGGATGAGATCCCGGACATCACGAGGAGTTCCGGAATGGTCCGGAGGTAAAGATTTATATATAGGAAGTCCTGTTTCGGCCATCGGGACAAGTTTCGGGGTCATCGGTATTGTACCGGGACCACCGGAAGGGTCCCGGGGGCCCACCGGGTGGGGCCACCTGCCCCCGGGGGCCACATGGGCTGTAGGGGGTGCGCCTTGGCCTACATGGGCCAAGGGCACCAGCCCCTAGAGGCCCATGCGCCAAGATATAGGAAAAAGGGGAGAGTCCTAGAGGGGGAAGGCACCTCCGAGGTGCCTTGGGGAGGATGGACTCCTCCCCCCTTCTTAGCCGCACCCCTTCCTTGGAGGAAGGGGCAAGGCTGCGCCTCCCCCCTCTCCCCTGCCCCTATATATAGTGGAGGGGAGGGAGGGCATCCATACCTAAGCCCTTGGCGCCTCCCTCCCTCCCGTGACACCTCCTCCTCTCCCGTAGGTGCTTGGCGAAGCCCTGCAGGATTGCCACGCTCCTCCACCACCACCACGCCGTTGTGCTGCTGTTGGATGGAGTCTTCCTCAACCTCTCCCTCTCTCCTTGCTGGATCAAGGCGTGGGAGACGTCACCGGGCTGTACGTGTGTTGAACGCGGAGGTGCCGTGCGTTCGGCACTTGATCATCGGTGATTTGAATCACGACGAGTACGACTCCATCAACCTCGTTCACTTGAACGCTTCCGCTTAGCGATCTACAAGGGTATGTAGATGCACTCTCTTTCTACTCGTTGTTGGTCTCTCCATAGATAGATCTTGGTGACACGTAGGAAAATTTTGAATTTCTGCTACGTTCCCCAACAGTGGCATCATGAGCTAGGTCTATTGCGTAGATTCTTTGCACGAGTAGAACACAAAGTAGTTGTGGGCGTTGATGTTGTTCAATATGCTTACCGTTACTAGTCCAATCTTGTTTCGACGGTATTGTGGGATGAAGCGGCCCGGACCGACCTTACACGTACTCTTACGTGAGACAGGTTCCACCGATTGACATGCACTTGGTGCATAAGGTGGCTAGCGGGTGCCAGTCTCTCCCACTTTAGTCGGAACGGATTCGATGAAAAGGGTCCTTATGAAGGGTAAATAGCAATTGGCATATCACGTTGTGGTTTTGCGTAGGTAAGAAACGTTCTTGCTAGAAACCCATAGCAGCCACGTAAAACATGCAAACAACAATTAGAGGACGTCTAACTTGTTTTTGCAGGGTATGCTATGTGATGTGATATGGCCAAAAGGATGTGATGAATGATATATGTGATGTATAAGATTGATCATGTTCTTGTAATAGGATTCACGACTTGCATGTCGATGAGTATGACAACCGACAGGAGCCATAGGAGTTGTCTTTATTTTTTGTATGACCTGCGTGTCATTGAAGAACGCCATGTAACTTACTTTACTTTATTGCTAAACGCGTTAGCCATAGAAGTAGAAGTAGTCGTTGGCGTGACAACTTCATGAAGACACGATGATGGAGATCATGATGATGGAGATCATGGTGTCATGCCGGTGACAAGATGATCATGGAGCCCCGAAGATGAAGATCAAAGGAGCTATATGATATTGGCCATATCATGTCACTACTCTATTTGATTGCATGTGATGTTTATCATGTTTATGCATCTTGTTTACTTAGGACGACGGTAGTAAATAAGATGATCCCTTACAAAATTTCAAGAAGTGTTCTCCCCTAACTGTGCACCGTTGCTACAGTTCGTCACTTCTAAGCACCACGTGATGATCGGGTGTGATGGATTCTTACGTTCACATACAACGGGTGTAAGACAGTTTTACACAGCGAAAACACTTAGGGTTAACTTGACGAGCCTAGCATGTACAGACATGGCCTCGGAACACGGAGACCGAAAGGTCGAGCATGAGTCGTATAGAAGATACGATCAACATGAAGATGTTCACCGATGATGACTAGTCCGTCTCACGTGATGATCGGACACGGCCTAGTTTGACTCGGATCATGTAATCACTTAGATGACTATAGGGATGTCTATCTGAGTGGGAGTTCATAAGATGAACTCAATTATCCTGAACATAGTCAAAAGACCTTTTGCAAATTATGTCGTAGCTCACGCTATAGTTCTACTGTTTAGATATGTTCCTAGAGAAAATTATAGTTGAAAGTTGATAGTAGCGATTATGCGATCAGTAGAAAGCTTATGTCCTTAATGCACCGCTCAGTGTGCTGAACCCCAACGTCGTTTGTCGATGTTGCGAACATCGGACATACACGTTTTGATAACTACGTGATAGTTCAGTTAAATGGTTTAAGTAGAGGCACCAAAGACGTTTTCGAAACGTCGCGGAACATATGAGATGTTTCGAGGGCTGAAATTGGGATTTCAGGCTCGTGCCCACGTCAAGAGGTATAAGACCTCCGACGATTTTCTTAGCCTGCAAACTAAGGGAGAAAGCTCAATCGATGAGCTTGTGCTCAGATTGTCTGAGTGCAACAATCACTTGAATCAAGTGGGAGTTGATCTTCCAGATGAAATAGTGATAGTTTCTCCGAAGTCATTACCACCAAGCTGCTAGAGCTTCGTGATGAACTATAACATATCAGGGATAGATATGATGATCCTTGAAATATTCATGATGTTTGACACCGCGAAAGTAGAAATCAAGAAGGAGCATCAATTGTTGATGGTTGGTGAAACCACTAGTTTCAAGAATGGCAAGGGAACAAAGGGATACTTCATGAAACGGCAATTCAGCTGCTGCTCTAGTGAAGAAACCCAAGGTTGAACCCAAACCCGAGACTAAGTGCTTCTGTAATAAGGGGAACAGCCACTGGAGCAGCATTACCCTAGATACTTGGTAGATGAGAAGGCTGGCAAGGTCGATAGAAGTATATTGGATATACATTATGTTAATGTGTACTTTACTAGTACTCCTAGTAGCACCAGGGTATTAGATACCGATTCGGTTGCTAAGTGTTAGTAACTCGAAGGCTACGGAATAAACAGAGACTAGCTAAAGGTGAGCTGACGATACGTGTTGGAAGTGTTTCCAAGTTTGATGTGATCTAACATCGCACGCTCCCTCTACCATCAAGATTAGTATTAAACCTGAATAAGTGCTCTTGCACCTAAAGGAATGGTTTATTGAATTTTGATCGTAGGGATACACATTTTCATGCCAAAAGATATAAGATAGTAATGATGGTACCACTTACTTGTGGCACTGCCATGTAAGTCATAATGGTATAAAATGCATGAAGAAGCTCCATGTTGATGGATCTTTGGACTCACTCATTTTTGAAAAGTTTGAGACATGCGAACCATGTCTATTGGTGTATATGCATGAGGAAACTCCATGCAAATGGACCGTTCGGACTCACTTGATTTTGAATCACTTGAGATATGCAAATCATACCACATAGGCAAGATGACTGAAAAGCCTCGGTTTCAATAAGATGGAACAAGATAGCAACTTGTTGGAAGTAACACATTTTGATGTGTGCAGTCCAATAAGTGCTGAGGCATGCAGTGAATATCGTTATGTTCTTACTTCACAGATGATTCGAGTAGATGTTGAGAATATTTACTTGATGAAACACAAGTCTCAATTATTGAATGGTTCAAGTAATTTCAGAGTGAAGTAGCAGATCATTATGACAAGAGGATAAAATGTCTATGATATGATCATAGATATGAATGTCTGAGTTACGAGTTTTGGCACACAATTAAGACATTGTGGAAATTGTTTCACAATTAATACCGCCTGGAACACCATAGTGTGATGGTGTGTCCGAACATCATAGTTGCACCCTATTGGATATAGTGCGTACCATGATGTCTCTTATCGAATTACCACTATCGTTCATGGGTTAGGCATTAGAGACAACCACATTCACTTTAAATAGGGCACCACGTAATTCCGATGAGATGACACCGTATGAATTATGGTTTAGAGAAACCTAAGTTGTCGTTTCTTAAAAGTTTGGGGCTGCGACGCTTATATGAAAAAGTTTCAGGTTGATAAGCTCGAACCCAAAGCGGATAAAATGCATCTTCATAGGAAACCCAAAACAGTTGGGTATACCTCCTAATTCAGATCCAAAAGCAATATGGATTGTTTCTAGAATTGGGTCCTTTCTCGAGGAAAAGTTTCTCTCGAAAGAATTGAGTGGGAGGATGGTGGAGACTTGATGAGGTTATTGAACCGTCTCTTCAACTAGTGTGTGACAGGGCACAGGGAGTTGTTCCTGTGGCACCTACACCAATTGAAGTGGAAGCTTATGATATTGATCATGAAACTTCGGATCAAGTCACTCCCAAACCTCGTAGGATGACAAGGATGCGTACTACTTCAGAGTGGTACGTAATCCTGTCTTGAAAGTCATGTTGCTAGACAACAATGAACCTACGAGCTATGGAGAAGCGATGGTGGGCCCGAATTCCGACAAATGGTTAGAAGCCATGAAATCCAAGATAGTATCCATATATCAGAACAAAGCATGGACTTTGATGGACTTGCCCGATGATCGGCAATCCATTGAGATAAATGGATCTTTTAAGAAGAAGACGGATGTGGATGGTGATATCACCGTCTATGAAGCTCGACTTGTGGCGAAGAGTTTTTCACAAGTTCAAGGAGTTGACTACGATGAGATTTTCTCATCCGTAGCGATGCTTAAGTCCGTCGGAATCATGTTAGCATTAGCTGCATTTATGAAATCTGGCAGATGGATGTCAAAACGAGTTTCCTTACTAGTTTCTTAAGGAAAGGTTGTATGTAATACAATCAGAAAGGTTTTGTCGATCCTAAGGATGCTAAAAGGTATGCTAGCTCCAGCGATCCTTCTAAGGACTGGAGTGAGCATCTCGGAGTTGGAATGTATGCTTTGATGATGATCAAAGATTTTGGGTTTGTACAAAGTTTATGAGAAACTTGTATTTCCAAAGAAGTGAGTGGGAGCACTATAGAATTTCTGATGAATACATGCTGATCAGAAATGATGTAGAATTTCTGGAAAGCCTGGATTAAGCTACTTGAACATTGAGCATCAAGATCTATAAGGATAGATCAAAATGCTTAATAATACTTTCAAATGAGCACATACCTTGACATGATCTTGAAGGTGTTCAAGATGGACCAGTAAAAGAAGGAGTTCTTGCCTGAGTTGTAAGGTACGAAGTTAAGACTTAAAGCTCGACCACGGCAGAATAGAGAGAAAGGACGAAGGTCGTCCCCTATGCTTAAGACGTAGGATCTTCAGTATGCTATGCTGTGTACCGCACCTGAAGTGTGCCTTGCCATGAGTCAGTCAAGGGGTACAAGAGTGATCCAAGAATGGCTCACAGGACAGCGGTCAAAGTTATCCTTAGTAACTAGTGGACTAAGGAATTTTTCTCGATTATGGAGGTGGTAAAAGAGTTCGTCGTAAAGGTTACGACGATGCAAGCTTGACACCTATCCGGATAGCTCTGAGTAGAGAGACCGGATACATATAATGGAGCAACAATTTAGAATAGCTCCAAGTAGAACAGTTATTTGGAATAGCTCCATATAGAGCGTGGTAGCTGCATCTAGGAGATGACATAGAGATTTGTAAAGCACACACGGATCTGAAAGGTTCAGACCCGTTGACTAAAACCTCTCTCACAAGCAACATGATCAAACATAAAACTCATTGAGTGTTAATCACATAGTGATGTGAACTAGACTAATGACTCTAGTAAACTCTTGGGTATTAGTCACATGGCGATGTGACCTGTGAGTGTTAATCACATGGCGATGTGAACTAGATTATTGACTCTAGTGCAAGTGGGAGACTGTTGGAAATATGCCCTAGAGGCAATAATAAATAAGTTATTATTATATTTCTTTGTTCATGATAATAGTCTTTTATTCATGCTATAACTGTATTATCCGGAAATCGTAATACACGTGTGAATACATAGACCACAATATGTCCCTAGTGAGCCTCTAGTTGACTAGCTCGTTGTGATCAACAGATAGTCATGGTTTCCTGGGTATGGACATTGGATGTCGTTGATAACGGGATCACATCATTAGGAGAATGATGTGATGGACAAGACCCAATCCTAAGCTTAGCACAAAGATCGTGTAGTTCGTTTGCTAGAGCTTTGCCAATGTCAAGTATCTCTTCCTTTGACCATGAGATCGTGTAACTCCTGGATACTGTAGGAGTGCCTTGGGTGTATCAAACGTCACAACGTAACTGGGTGACTATAAAGGTACACTACAGGTATCTCCGAAAGTATCTATTGTTTTATGCGGATCGAGACTGGGATTTGTCACTCCGTGTAAACGGAGAGGTATCTCTGGGCCCACTCGGTAGGACATCATCATATGCGCAATGTGACCAAGGAGTTGATCACGGGATGATGTGTTACGGAACGAGTAAAGTGACTTGCCGGTAACGAGATTGAACAAGGTATTGGATACCGACGATCGAATCTCGGGCAAGTAACATACCGATAGACAAAGGGAATTGAATACGGGATCGATTGAGTCCTTGACATCGTGGTTCATCCGATGAGATCATCGTGGAACATGTGGGAGCCAACATGGGTATCCAGATCCCGCTGTTGGTTATTGACCGGAGAACGTCTCGGTCATGTCTGCATGTCTCCCGAACCCGTAGGGTCTACACACTTAAGGTTCGATGACGCTAGGGTTATAAAGGAAGCTTGTATGTGGTAACTGAATGTTGTTCGGAGTCCCGGATGAGATCCCGGACGTCACGAGGAGTTCCGGAATGGTCCGGAGGTAAAGATTTATATATAGGAAGTCCTGTTTCGGCAATCGGGACAAGTTTTGGGGTCATCGGTATTGTATCGGGACCACCGGAAGGGTCCCGGGGGCCCACCGGGTGGGGCCACCTGCCCCGGGGGGCCACATGGGCTGTAGGGGGTGCGCCTTGGCCTACATGGGCCAAGGGCACCAGCCCCAAGAGGCCCATGCGCAAGGAAACTTGGAGAGGGAAGAGTCCTAAAGGGGGAAGGCACCTCCGAGGTGCCTTGGGGAGGATGGACTCCTCCCCATCCTTAGCCGCACCCCTTCCTTGGAGGAGGGGGCAAGGCTGCGCCCTTCCCCTCTCCCTTGGCCCTATATATAGTGGGGAAAAGGAGGAGCAATAATACCCAAGGCCTTTGGTTGCCTCCCTCTCCCTCCCGTGACACATCTCCTCTCCCGTAGGTGCTCGGCGAAGCCCTGCAGGATTGCCACGCTCCTCCACCACCACCACGCCGTTGTGCTGCTGTTGGATGGAGTCTTCCTCAACCTCTCCCTCTCTCCTTGCTGGATCAAGGCGTGGGAGACATCGTCGAGCTGTACGTGTGTTGAACGCGGAGGTGCCGTCCGTTCGGCACTTGATCATCGGTGATCTGAATCACGACGAGTACGACTCCATCAACCCCGTTCACTTGAACGCTTCCGCTTAGCGATCTACAAGGGTATGTAGATGCACTCCCCTTTCTACTCGTTGCTGGTCTCTTCATAGATAGATCTTGGTGTTACGTAGGAAAATTTTTGAATTTCTGCTACGTTCCCCAACAAGTAGTACATCACAGAAAACTGTTTCTGTGACACCTACACCAGTTAGTGAGGAAGTTAATGATAATGATCATGAAACTTCAGAACAAGATACTACTGAACCTCGTAGATCAACCAAAGAGTAAGATCCCCACCAGAGTGGTACGGTAATCCTGTTCTGGAAGTCATGCTACTAGATCATGATGAACCTACGAACTATGAAGAAGAGATGATGAGCCCAGATTCCGCAAAGTGGCTTGAAGCCATGAAATCTGAGATGGGATCCATGTATGAGAACAAAGTATGGACTTTGGTTGACTTGCCCGATGATCGGCAAGCAATTGAGAATAAATGGATCTTCAAGAAGAAGACTGACGTTGATGGTAATGTTACTGTCTAAAAAGCTCGACTTGTCGCAAAAGGTTTTCGACAAGTTCAAGGGATTGACTACGATGAGACCTTCTCACCCGTAGTGATGCTTAAGTCTGTCCGAATCATGTTAGCAATTGCCGCATTTTATGATTATGAAATTTGGCAGATGGATGTCAAAACTGCATTCCTGAATGGATTTCTGGAAGAAGAGTTGTATATGATGCAACCAGAAGGTTTTGTCGATCCAAAGGGAGCTAACAAAGTGTGCAAGCTCCAGCGATCCATTTATGGACTGGTGCAAGCCTCTCGGAGTTGGAATAAACGTTTTGATAGTGTGATCAAAGCATTTGGTTTTATACATACTTTTGGAGAAGCCTGTATTTACAAGAAAGTGAGTGGGAGCTCTGTAGCATTTCTGATATTATATGTGGATGACATATTATTAATTGGAAATGATATAGAATTTCTGGATAGCATAAAGGGATACTTGAATAAGAGTTTTTCAATGAAAGACGTCGGTGAAGCTGCTTACATATTAGGCATTAAGATCTATAGAGATAGATCAAGACGCTTAATTGGACTTTCACAAACAACATACCTTGACAAAATATTTGAAGAAGTTCAAAATGGATCAAGCAAAGAAAGGATTCTTGCATGTGTTACAAGGTGTGAAATTGAGTAAGACTCAATGCCCGACCACTGCAGAAGATAGAGAGAATATGAAAGATGTTCCCTATGCATCAGCGATAGGATCTATCATGTATGCAATGCTGTGTACCAGACCTGATGTGTGCCTTGCTATAAGTCTAGCAGGGAGGTACCAAAGTAATCCAGGAGTGGATCACTCGACAGCGGTCAAGAACATCCTGAAATACCTGAAAAGGACTAAGGATATGCTTCTCGTATATGGAGGTGACAAAGAGCTCGTCGTAAATGGTTACGTTGATGCAAGCTTTGACACTGATCCGGACGATTCTAAATCGCAAATCGGATACGTGTTTACATTAAACGGTGGAGCTGTCAGTTGGTGCAGTTCTAAACAAAGCATTGTAGCGGGATCTACATGTGAAGCGGAATACATAGCTGCTTCGGAAGCGGCAAATGAAGGAGTCTGGATGAAGGAGTTCATATCCGATCTAGGTGTCATACCTAGTGCATCGGGTCCAATGAAAATCTTTTGCGACAGTACTGGTGCAATTGCCTTGGCAAAGGAATCCAGATTTCACAAGAGAACCAAGCACATCAAGAGACGCTTCAATTCCATCCGGGATCTAGTCTAGGTGGGAGACATAGAGATTTGCAAGATACATACGGATCTGAATGTTGCAGACCCGTTGACTAAGCCTCTTCCACGAGCAAAACATGATCAGCACCAAGGCTCCATGGGTGTTAGAATCATTACTGTATAATCTAGATTATTGACTCTAGTGCAAGTGGGAGACTGAAGGAAATATGCCCTAGAGGAAATAATAAATTTATTATTTATTTCCTTATATCATGATAAATGTTTATTATTCATGCTAGAATTGTATTAACCGGAAACATAATACATGTGTGAATACATAGACAAACTTAGTGTCACTAGTATGCCTCTACTTGACTAGCTCGTTAATCAAAGATGGTTATGTTTCCTAACCATGAACAAAGTGTTGTTATTTGATTAACGAGGTCACATCATTAGTTGAATGATCTGATTGACATGACCCATTCCATTAGCTTAGCACCCGATCGTTTAGTATGTTGCTATTGCTTTCTTCATGACATATACATGTTCCTATGACTATGAGATTATGCAACTCCCGTTTGCCGGAGGAACACTTTGGGTGCTACCAAACATCACAACATAACTGGGTGATTATAAAGGAGCATTACAGGTGTCTCCAAAGGTAGATGTTGGGTTGGCGTATTTCGAGATTAGGATTTGTCACTCTGATTGTCGGAGAGGTATCTCTGGGCCCTCTCGGTAATGCACATCACTTAAGCCTTGCAAGCATTGCAACTAAATGAGTTAGTTGCAGGATGATGTATTACAGAACGAGTAAAGAGACTTGCCGGTAACGAGGTTGAACTAGGTATTGGATACCGACAATCGAATCTCGGACAAGTAACATACCGATGACAAAGGGAACAACGTATGTTGTTATGCGGTCTGACCGATAAAGATCTTCGTAGAATATGTAGGAGCCAATATGGGCATCCAGGTCCCGCTATTGGTTATTGACCGGAGACATGTCTCGGTCATGTCTACATTGTTCTCGAACCCGTAGGGTCCGCACGCTTAAGGTTACGATGACAGTTATATTATGAGTTTATGCATTTTGATGTACCGAAGGTTGTTCGGAGTCCCGGATGTGATCACGGACATGACGAGAAGTCTCGAAATGGTCGAGACATAAAGATTGATATATTGGAAGCCTATGTTTGGATATCGGAAGTGTTCCGGGTGAAATCGGGATTTTACCGGAGTACCGGGAGGTTACCGGAACCCCCCGGGAGCTATATGGGCCTTAGTGGGCTTTAGTGGAAAGGAGAAAGGGGCAGCCCAAGGTGGCTGTGCGCCTCCCCCCTTCCCCTAGTCCTATTAGGACTAGGAGAGGTGGCCGGCCCCCTCTCTCTCTTTCCCCCCTCAAGGAGTCCTATTCCAACTAGGATTGGGGGGGATCCTACTCCTAGAGGGAGTAGGACTCTCCTGGCGCGCCTCCTGTGGCCGGCCAGCCTCCCCCCCCCCCTCTATTCCTTTATATACTGAGGTAGAGGCACCCTAGAACACACAAGTTGATCCACGTGATCTATTCCTTAGCCGTGTGCGGTGCCCCCAGCCACCATATTCCTCGATAATACTGTAGCGGAGTTTAGGCGAAGCCCTGCTGCTGTAGTGCATCAAGATCGTCACCACGCCGTCGTGCTGACAGAACTCTTCCCCGACACTTTGTTGGATCGGAGTCCGGGGATCGTCATCGAGCTGAACGTGTGCTCGAACTCGGAGGTACCGTAGTTTCGGTACTTGATCGGTTGGATCGTGAAGACGTACGACTACTTCCTCTACGTTGCGTCAACGCTTCCGCAGTCGGTCTGCGTGGGTACGTAGACTACACTCTCCCCTCTCGTTGCTATGCATCACATGATCTTGTGTGTGCGTAGGAAATTTTTTGAAATTACTACGAAACCCAACACCAAGTCCTCTGGATCACGTTCGTTCCGAAAATCATGTTCCCGAAGGTTTCATTCCGTTTGGACTCCGTTTGATATTCTTTTTCTGCGAAACTCTGAAATAGGCAAAAAACAACAATTCTGGGCTAGGCCTCCGGTTAATAGGTTAGTCCCAAAAATAATATAAAAGTGTATAACAAAGCCCAATAATGTCCAAAACAGAATATAATATAGCATGGAACAATAAAAAATTATAGATACGTTGGAGACGTATCAGACCCACATGGGGCCATCATCACCATGGATAGGTCTCCGAACCGTACCAACATTCGGATGCATGCATCAAGGATTCCACTCGGATGACCACCCGTCACTCGGCTGACGACCCACCACTCGGACCAAGGAGGCAATCAGGCGGCATGGGGGCTGCAATGGTCGAGGAATCCTAAGTCATCTATTAAATAGAGTCGTGGCTACCGTTACCTATAACTGCCGTAGTAGAGCCTCATTACACCTGTAATTGACGCATTCAATGCCCAGGAGACATGGGGGACGCGGGGCTGCAACGCACTCTATATAGGTCACGCCCCCTCCATAATCGGGCACAAGCACCCTTTGTAACCATACCCATCAAATCAAAGCAAGCCTCCAGGCACGAGACGTAGGGCTTTTACCTTCGCTGAGAGGATCCTAAGATCGTTAAACACCGAGTATTACACCTGCACCATAGCTAGGTTCTACCCCTTATTCGTACCCCTAGTACTCATTGTCAGGATCGTAACCCCGATAGAGATAGAAAATGATTATTATGACCATCTAAAGAAAAGAAAATTCTAGTGGTCACAAAAAGAGAAGTGGCCCACCAGTTGTTAGTTGTGTGAAGCATACTGTCTCAATTGGGGGGTTGGGAAAAGAAAAAATAAAGAGCATAAATGATATGAATGTTCGAATGTGAGGGAAATATGGCAAGACATTAAAAAATGGTTTGTCAGAGAAATGATTATGGAAAAAGCTTGATTTCATTGGTTTGCAAGAAACTACCAAAACTGATTTCTCCGAGAATGAATTACATAATCTTAGTTAAACCTGGGGATGGTTTTTGTATAATCAGATGTATTGGTTTAGTTTAATCAAGTGGGCTTCTTTGGTTTGGTCGCTAATGGATTGTATCTGCTAACAGTTTGGTTGGGTTCAGTTTCATGTGAATATTAGGTGGGTGTGGTCAGGTATGGGCTTGAACCATTCTATTTCCAACCAGGCTCAACCCGTGGTTCCAAACCGGTTCCTGAGATTGGTTCAAACTTCGTAGGTCTGCTCGACAACTCGCTCTTTCCCTATTCCTGTAGCCGCCGCCGCCACCTCTCCCTGTCTCGGCGTTCCCGCCCACGCGATGCTGAGCCGCAATGCCGCATCAAAGTCCAGCGGCGCCTGCGACGTCAACACCCTCGTGGGAGCAGCTGAAGATCATGATCAGCTCATGACTTGGAGGCGCGACGGCGGCCGCACGCATGCACAACCCGCCGCACTAACAAGAACGTGCGGTGCCGGCGGCTGAGGTGCATCCCTCTGCTCGACCACTGCTCTGCTCAACCACTCATTTACAAGTTGTTCACAAAGGCAGAGATATGGGAGAAGCACCAGGCCATTTGCCATGAACGTAGGAGGCAACATGGTATGGAACTGTTATTTACCCATTGGCTAAAACCATAGTTCCAACCATCGGTTCAGTTTAGTTTAGGTGGAGTGAGGACGTGATTCAGTTTGGTTTGGGTTTAAATAAAATTAAAGAGGTTTAGTTAGGTTCGGTTTGCCCAAATTGATCATGCGGGTTCAGTTGAGGTTTAGTTCAGTTCCCCAACCATTCTCAGATTTAATCTTAGTGCTGGAAGGGATTTTACTTGGGTTTGGACTGCTCCTAGAGGCAAATCTAGAGGCATTTTAGTTGGTGTTAATAATGATGTCTTTCATGTTGTTGAAGTAGAAAAGGGGACTTATTTTGTGAGACTGATGTTGTTTGATAAGCTTGCTAAATTCCATTGGAACCTAGTGACTGTTTATGGAGATGCACAAAATGATGGAAAAGAAGTTTATTTAGCTAAATTATCCAGAACTTACCATGATAATCGAATTCCCTGTGTGATTGGGGAAGAGTTCGATATAATCAGATATAGTGCTGACAAAAACAAGCCCACTGATACTGATGACTGGAGCTTTGTGTTTAATGCAATTATTGAACAAGCTGGTTTGAGGGAGCTCCCCCTAAATGGTAGAAACTATACCCAGGCTAACAATCTCCCCAATCCTACTTATGAGAAGCTAGATAGAATATTGATCTGCCCTGACTGGGAGGAAAAATAACCACTGGCCATGGTACAAGCTTTAGAAAGGGAGGTGTCTAATCATACTCCTCTTATCCTTGATACTAGAGCTCACTCCTATTTCCCCCGTGTCTTTAGGTTTGAAAATTCTTGGATGTTGATAGAAGGGTTTAAAGAATTTGTTATTAAACACTAGAATTCTCAGTGTATGGGTTCTAGTCTAGACAGACGGCAAAATAAAATGAGAATCTTAAGAAAGAAACTTAGCTAGGGGTGGATTTTAAATGGTAATGCGGCCTATAGAAATAAAAAGAAAGAACTACTGGCTCAATTGGATGAGATTGACAAAAATACCGAACTCATGGGACTAACAGTGCATGATAGAGCTACACAAAAAGACCTGAGAAAACAGTTGAATGATCTTCTTAAATAGTAGGAGCTTAAGTGGTTACAGAGATACAAATATAAAGAAATCAAAGAAGGAGATTGTAATTCTAGATATTACCATGCTAAGGTGAATGGGAGGAGGACGGAAAACGAAATCATTTCTCTGGAGAAAGAAGAGGAAGTGATTGAAGGAAATGAAAATCTTATGAAGTACATAACTAAATTTTATAAAAATCTCTTTGGAAGGGCTGGAATCTCCTCTATCTCTTGATATACAAGAGGTAAATGCCATTTTTTATAGGGAGATAAAAAAGCCTCACTGAACCTTTCTCTATGAAGAAGTGCATGGGATGGTTTTCTCCATGAAGAAAAACACAAAAGCCCTGGTCCAGATGGCTTTCCAATTGATTTTTATCAACACTTCTGGGAGGTGATCAAATGGGATCTCAAGGCTCTGCTTGATGATTTCCATGCTGGAAAGGTTGATATATCTAGAAATAATTATGGAATTATTACTTTGGTTCCAAAAACCAAAGATGCCAAACATGTTTAGAAGTTTAGGCCTATATGCTTGCTAAATGTGAGCTTCCAAATAATCACTAAAGTCTTGATGAACATACTTAGTAAAGTGCTTGCCCCCATTATAACTCCCACTCAAACTGCTTTTGTTAAGGGGAGATATATTATGGAATGGATTATGATTCTTCATGAAGCCCTCAACACAACTCATGTAAAAAAACAAAGTGTTATGCTATTTAAGGTGGATTTTGAAAAAGCATATGATAAGATCAAATAGCCATTTGTGCATAAAATGCTCACTCCAAAAAAATCATGATAAATGGTGCAACTGGATTATGCACGCTATGACTGGGGGGAGATGGAATTAAGGCAAATGATCAAATTGGAACATACTTTAAAACCTTTAAAGGGCTTAGACAACGTGACTCTCTGTCAACATTACTTTTTGATTTGGTTGTTGATGCATTAGTGATTATTCTGGACAGAGCCAAGAGAGAAGGGTTTATTAAAGGGGTCCTAATTGAGAGCATAGATGGAGGAGTTAATATTTATAGCATGCAGATGATATGATCTTCTTGTTGCAGGACGATAAAGAGAGTGCTATGAATTTAAAGTTTATTCTAACTGCTTTTGAACAAATGTCTGGCTTGACCATTAATTTCCACAAAGTGAGTTGTATTTGTTTGGCGAGGCTGCCTATAAAGTTGCTAGATACCAGGAAATTTTTACTTGTGGGCTAGGATTTATGCCAATAAATATTTAGGTCTCCTATGTTGGAAATATGCCCTAGAGGCAATAATAAATTGGTTATTATTATATTTCCTTGTTCATGATAATCGTTTATTATCCATGCTAAATTGTATTGGTAGGAAACTCAGATACATGTGTGGATACATAGACAACACCATGTCCCTAGTAAGCCTCTAGTTGACTAGCTCGTTGATCAATAGATGGTTACGGTTTCCTGACCATGGACATTGGATGTCGTTGATAACGGGATCACATCATTGGGAGAATGATGTGATGGACAAGACCCAATCCTAAGCCTAGCACAAAGATCGTGTAGTTCGTATGCTAAAGCTTTTCTAATGTCAAGTATCATTTCCTTAGACCATGAGATTGTGCAACTCTTGGATACCGTAGGAATACTTTGGGTGTGCCAAACGTCACAACGTAACTGGGTCGCTATAAAGGTACACTACAGCTATCTCCGAAAGTGTCTGTTGGGTCGGCATGAATCGAGACTGGGATTTGTCACTCTGTGTGACGGAGAGGTATCTCTGGGCCCACTCGGTAGGACATCATCATAATGTGCACAATGTGATCAAGGAGTTGATCACGGGATGATGTGTTACAGAACGAGTAAAGAGACTTGCCGGTAACGAGATTGAACAAGGTATCGGGATACCGACGATCGAATCTCGGGCAAGTACAATACCGCTAGACAAAGGGAATTGTATACGGGATTGATCGAATCCTTGACATCGTGGTTCATCCGATGAGATCATCGTGGAACATGTGGGAACCAACATGGGTATCCAGATCCCGCTGTTGGTTATTGACCGGAGAACGTCTCGGTCATGTCTGCATGGTTCCCGAACCCGTAGGGTCTACACACTTAAGGATCGATGACGCTAGGGTTATAAGGAATAGATATACGTGGTTACCGAATGTTGCTCGGGGTCCCGGATGAGATCCCGGATGTCACAAGGAGTTCCGGAATGGTCCGGAGGTAAAGATTTATATGTGGGAAGTCCTGTTTTGATCACCGGAAAAGTTTTAGGTTTTATCGGTAACGTACCGGGACCACCGGGAGGGTCCCGGGGGTCCACCAAGTGGGGCCACCAGCCCCGGAGGGCAGCATGGGCCAAGTGTGGGAGGGGACCAGCCCCATGTGGGCTGGTGCGCCCCCCCCCCCACCAAGGCCCAAGGCGCAAGGGAGAGTGGAAGGGGGCAAACCCTAGGCTCAGATGGGCCTAAGGCCCACCTAGTGGTGCGCCCCCCTCTCTCCCCCCTTGGCCGCCCCCCCTAGATGGGATCTAGGGCTGGCCGCCACCCCTAGGGGTGGAAACCTAGGTGGGGCACAGCCCCTCCCCTCCCCCTATATATACTTGAGGTTTTGGGCTGCTAGACACACGATTTGATCTCTCCCTGGCGTAGCCCTACCTCTCTCCTCCTCGTCTCTTGCGGGGTTTGGCGAAGCCCTGCTGGAGTACCACGCTCTTTCACCACCACCACGCCGTTGTGCTGCTGCTGGATGGAGTCTTCCTCAACCTCTCCCACTCTCCTTGCTGGATCAAGGCATGGGAGACGTCACCGGGCTGTACGTGTGTTGAACACGGAGGTGCCGTCCGTTCGGCACTAGGATCTCCGGTGATTTGGATCACGACGAGTACGACTCCTTCAACCCCGTTCTCTTGAACGCTTCCGCGTAGCGATCTACAAGGGTATGTAGATGCACTCTCCTTCCCTCGTTGCTGGTTTCTCCATAGATAGATCATGGTGACACGTAGGAAAATTTTGAATTTCTGCTACGTTCCCCAACAGTGGCATCATGAGCTAGGTCTATTGCGTAGATTCTATGCACGAGTAGAACACAAAGTAGTTGTGGGCGTTGATTTTGTTCAATATGCTTACCGTTACTAGTCCAATCTTGTTTCGACGGCATCGTGGGATGAAGCGGCCCGGACCAACCTTACACGTACACTTACGTGAGACCGGTTCCACCGACTGACATGCGCTAGTTGCATAAGGTGGCTGGCGGGTGTCTGTCTCTCCCACTTTAGTCGGAACGGATTCGATGAAAAGGGTCCTTATGAAGGGTAAATAGCAATTGGCATATCACGTTGTGGTTTTTGCGTAGGTAAGAAACATTCTTGCTAGAAACCCATAGCAGCCACGTAAAACATGCAAACAACAATTAGAGGGCGTCTAACTTGTTTTTGCAGGGTATGCTATGTGATGTGATATGGCCAAAGGATGTGATGAATGATATATGTGATGTATGAGATGATCATGTTCTTGTAATAGGAATCACGACTTGCATGTCGATGAGTATGACAGCCGACAGGAGCCATAGGAGTTGTCTTAATTTATTTATGAGCTGCGTGTCAACATAAACGTCATGTAATTACTTTACTTTATTGCTAACCGTTAGCTATAGTAGTAGAAGTAATAGTTGGCGAGACAACTTCATGAAGACACGATGATGGAGATCATGATGATGGAGATCATGGTGTCATGCCGGTGACGATGATGATCAAGGAGCCCCGAAGATGGAGATCAAAAGGAGCAATATGATATTGGCCATATCATGTCACTATTTGATTGCATGTGATGTTTATCATGTTTATACATCTTATTTGCTTAGAACGACGGTAGTAAATAAGATGATCCCTCATTAAAATTTCAAGAAAGTGTTCCCCCTAACTGTGCACCGTTGCGAAAGTTCGTCGTTTCGAAGCACCACGTGATGATCGGGTGTGATAGATTGTTACGTTCGAATACAACGGGTGTTGACGAGCCTGGCATGTATAGACATGGCCTCGGAACACATGCAAAACACTTAGGTTGACTTGACGAGCCTAGCATGTATAGACATGGCCTCGGAACACAAGAGACCGAAAGGTCGAGCATGAGTCATATGGTAGATACGATCAACATGAAGATGTTCACTGATATTGACTAGTCCGTCTCACGTGATGATCGGACACGGCCTAGTTGATTCGGATCATGTATCACTTAGATGACTAGAGGGATGTCTATCTGAGTGGGAGTTCATAAGATGAACTTAATTATCCTGAACATAGTCAAAAGGTCTTCGCAAATTATGTCGTAGCTCGCGCTTCAGTTCTACTGTTTAGATATGTTCCTAGAGAAAATTTAGTTGAAAGTTGATAGTAGCAATTATGCGGACTAGGTCCGTAAACTGAGGATTGTCCTCATTGCTTCATAGAAGGCTTATGTCCTTAATGCACCACACAGTGTGCTGAACCTCGAACGTCGTCTGTGGATGTTGCGAACATCTGACATACACATTTTGATAACTACGTGATAGTTCAGTTAAACGGTTTAGAGTTGAGGCACCGAAGACGTTTTGAAACGTCGCGAAACATATGAGATGTTTCGAGGGCTGAAATTGGGATTTCAGGCTCGTGCCCACGTCAAGAGGTATAAGACCTCCGACGATTTTCTTAGCCTGCAAACTAAGGGAGAAAAGCTCAATTGTTGAGCTTGTGCTCAGATTGTCTGAGTACAACAATCATTTGATTCGAGTGGGAGTTGATCTTCCAGATGAGATAGTGATATTTCTCCGAAGTCATTGCCACCAAGCTGCTAGAGCTTCATGATGAACTATAACATATCAGGGATAGATATGATGATCCTTGAAATATTCGCGATGTTTGACACCGCGAAAGTAGAAATCAAGAAGGAGCATCAATTGTTGATGGTTAGTGAAACCACTAGTTTCAAGAAGGGCAAGGGCAAGAAGGGATACTTATGAAATGGCAAATTAGCTGCTGCTCTAATGAAGAAACCCAAAGTTGAACCCAAACCCGAGACTAAGTGCTTCTGTAATAAGGGGAACAGCCACTGGAGCAGAATTACCCTAGATACTTGGTAGATGAGAAGGCTGGCAAGGTCGGTAGAAGTATATTGGATATACATTGTGTTAATGTGTACTTTAATAGTACTCCTAGTAGCACCAGGGTATTAGATACCGGTTCGGTTGCTAAGTGTTAGTAACTCGAAACAAAAGGCTACGGAATAAACGGAGACTAGCTAAAAGGTGAGATGACGATATGTGTTGGAAGTATTTCCAAAGTTGATCAAATATCGTCCGCTCCCTCTACCATCGAGATTGGTATTAAAACCTAAATAATTGTTATTTGGTGTTTGCGTTGAGCATAGACATGATTGGATTATGTCTATTGCGATACGTTTATTCATTTAAGGAGAATAATGGTTACTCTGTTTATTTGAATAATACCATCCCGATCGTAGTGATACACATTTTCATGCCAAAGCTATAAGATAGTAATGATAGTACCACACAAATGTGGCACTGCAATTTGAGTCATATTGGTATAAAACGCATGAAGAAGCTCCATGTTGATGGATCTTTGGACTCACTCATTTTTAAAAGGATTGAGACATGCGAACCATGTTTGTTGGTAGATACGCATGAAGAAACTCTATACAGATGGATCGTTTGGACTCACTTGATTTTGAATCACTTGAGACATGCAAATCATACCACATGGGCAAGATGACTGAAAGCCTCGTTTTCAGTAAAATGGAACAAGAAAGCAACTTGTTGGAAGTAATACATCTTGATGTGCGCAGTCCAATGAGTGCTGGGGCATGTAGTGGATATCGTTATGTTCTTACTTCACAGATGATTTGAGTAGATACTGAGTATATTTACTTGATGAAACATAAGTCTGAATTATTGAAAGGTTCAAGTAATTTCAGAGTGAAGTTGAACATCGTCGTGACAAGAGGATAAAATGTCTATGATATGATCGTAGAGATGAATATCTGAATTACGAGTTTGGCACAGAATTAAGACATTGTGGAAATTGTTTCACAACTAATACAGCCTGGAACACCATAGTGTGATGGTGTGTCCGAACATCATAACTGCACCCTATTGGATATGATGCATACCATGATGTCTCTTATCGAATTACCACGATAGTTTATGGATTAGGCATTAGAGACAACCACATTTACTTTAAATAGGGCACCACGTAATTCCGATGAGATGACACCGTATGAACTATGGTTTAGAGAAACCTAAGCTGTCATTTCTTAAAAGTTTGGGGCTGCGACGCTTATGTGAAAAAGTTTTAGGCTGATAAGATTGAACCCAAAGCGGATAAATGCATCTTCATAGGACACCCAAAACAGTTGGGTATACCTCCTGTCTCAGATCCGGAAGCAATAAGGGATTGTTTCTAGAATCGGGTCCTTTCTCGAGGAAAAGTTTCTCTCGAAAGAATTGAGTGGGAGGATGGTGGAGACTTGATGAGGTTATTGAACCGTCTCTTCAACTAGTGTGTGGCAGGGCACAGGAGTTGTTCCTGTGGCACCTACACTAATTGAAGTGGAAGCTTATGATAGTGATCATGAAACTTCAGATCAAGTCACTACCAAACCTCGTGGGATGACAAGGATGCGTACTACTTCAGAGTGGTACGTAATCCTGTCTTGGAAGTCATGTTGCTAGACAACAATGAACCTACGAGCTATGGAGAAGTGATGGTGGGCCCGGATTCTGATAAATGGCTCGAGGCCATAAAATCCGAGAGAGGATCCATGTATGAAAACAAAGTGTAGACTTTGGCAGAACAGCTCGATGGTCGTAAGGCTGTTGAGTGCAGATGGATTTTAAAAGGAAGACGGACAATGATGGTAAGTATCACCATTAAGAAAGCTCGACTTCTCGTTAAGATTTTTTCCGACAAGTTCAAGGAGTTGACTATGATGAGACTTTCTCACTCGTAGCGATGCTAAGAGTCTGTTGGAATTATATTAACGATTACTGCATTATTTATGAAATCTTGCAGATAGGATGTCAAAACATTGTTTCCTCGACGATTTTCTTGAGGAAAGGTTGTATGTGATACAACCGGAAGGTTTTGTCAATCCTGAAAGATGCTAATAAGTATGCAAAGCTCCAGCAATCCTTCTAAGGACTGGAGTAAGCATCTCGGAGTTGGAATGTATGCTTTGATGAGATGATCAAAGATTTTGGGTGTATACAAAGTTTATGAGAAACTTGTATTTCCAAAGAAGTGAGTGGGAGCACTATAGAATTTCTGATGAATATATGTTGTTGACATATTGTTGATCAGAAATGACTTAGAATTTCTGGAAAGCATATAGGGTTATTTGGAAAGTGTTTTTCAATGGAAAGCCTGGATTAAGCTACTTGAACATTGAGCATCAAGATCTATAAGGATAGATCAAAACGCTTAATGGTACTTTCAAATGAGCACATACCTTGACATGATCTTGAAGGTGTTCAAGATGGATCAGTCAAAGAAGGAGTTCTTGCCTGAGTTGTAAGGTATGAAGTTAAGACTTAAAGCTCAACCACGGCAGAAGAAAGAGGAAGGACGAAGGTCGTCCCCTATGCTTTTGTCATAGGCTCTATACGGTATGCCATGCTGAGTACCGCACCTGATGTGTGCCTTGCCACATATCTGGCAAGAGGGTACAAAGGTAATCTAGGAGTAGATCACCAAATAGCGGTCTAAATTATCCTTAGAGGAATAAGGATATGTTTCTCGGTTATGGAGGTGATAAAGAGTTCGACGTAAAGAATTACGTCGATGCAAGCTTAACACCTATCCGGATAGCTCTGAGTAGAGATACCGGATACGTATAATGGAACAGCTCCAAGTAGAACAGTTATTTGAAATGGCTCCAAATGTAGCGTAGTAGTTGCATCTACAAGATGACATAGAAATTTGCGAAGTACATACGGATCTGAATGTTGCAGACCCGTTGACTGAAACCTCTCTCACAAGCATAACATGATCAAACCCAGAACTCTTTGGGTGTTAGTCACATGGGGATGTGACATTGAGTGCTAATCACATATCGATGTGAACTAGATTATTGACTCTAGTGCAAGTGGGAGACTGTTGGAAATATGCCCTAGAAGCAATAATAAATTGGTTATTATTATATTTCCTTGTTCATGATAATCGTTTATTATCCATGCTAGAATTGTATTGATAGGAAACTCAGATGCATGTGTGGATACATAGACAACACCATGTCCCTAGTAAGCCTCTAGTTGACTAGCTCGTTGATCAATAGATGGTTACGGTTTCCTGACCATGGACATTGGATGTCGTTGATAACGGGATCACATCATTGGGAGAATGATGTGATGGACAAGTCCCAATCCTAAGCCTAGCACAAAGATCGTGTAGTTCGTATGCTAAAGCTTTTCTAATGTCAAGTATCATTTCCTTAGACCATGAGATTGTGCAACTCCCGGATACCGTAGGAATACTTTGGGTGTGCCAAACGTCACAACGTAGCTGGGTGGCTATAAAGGTACACTACAGGTATCTCCGAAAGTGTATGTTGGGTTGGCACGAATCGAGACTGGGATTTGTCACTCCGTGTGACGGAGAGGTATCTCTGGGCCCACTCGGTAGGACATCATCATAATGTGCACAATGTGATCAAGGAGTTGATCACGGGATGATGTGTTACGAAACGAGTAAAGAGACTTGCCAGTAACGAGATTGAACAAGGTATCAGGATACCGACGATCGAATCTCGGGCAAGTACAATACCGCTAGACAAAGGGAATTGTATACGGGATTGATCGAATCCTCAACATCGTGGTTCATCCGATGAGATCATCGTGGAACATGTGGGAACCAACATGGGTATCCAGATCCCGCTGTTGGTTATTGACCGGAGAACGTCTCGGTCATGTCTGCATGGTTCCCGAACCCATAGGGTCTACACACTTAAGGTTCGATGACGCTAGGATTATAAGGAATAGATATACATGGTTACCGAATGTTGTTCGGAGTCCTGAATGAGATCCCGGATGTCACGAGGAGTTCCGGAATGGTCCGGAGGTAAAGATTTATATATGGGAAGTCCTGTTTTGGTCACCGGAAAAGTTTCGGGTTTTATCGGTAACGTACCGGGACCACCGAGAGGGTCCCGGGGATCCACCAAGTGGGGCCACCAGCCCCGGAGGGCAGCATGGGCCAGGTGTGGGAGGGGAC
>NC_041388.1:592441178-592472405 GCF_002162155.2 Triticum dicoccoides | reverse complement strand
CCTAAGGCCCACCTAGTGGTGCATCCCCCTCTCTCCCCCCTTGCCCGCCCCCCTAGATGGGATCTAGGGCTGGCCGCCACCCCTAGGGGTGGAAACCTAGGTGGGGCACAGCCCCTCCCCTCCCCCTATATATACTTGAGGTTTTGGGCTGCTAGACACACGATTTGATCTCTCCCTGGCGTAGCCCTACCTCTCTCCTCCTCGTCTCTTGCGGTGCTTGGCGAAGCCCTGCTGGAGTACCACGCTCCTCCACCACCACCACGCCGTTGTGTTGCTACTGGATGGAGTCTTCCTCAACCTCTCCCTCTCTCCTTGCTGGATCAAGGCATGGGAGACATCACCGGGCTGTACGTGTGTTGAACACGGAGGTGCCGTCCGTTCGGCACTAGGATCTCCAGTGATTTGGATCACGACGAGTACGACTCCTTCAACCCCGTTCTCTTGAACGCTTCCGCGTAGCGATCTACAAGGGTATGTAGATGCAGTCTCCTTCCCTCGTTGCTGGTTTCTCCATAGATAGATCTTGGTGACACGTAGGAAAATTTTGAATTTCTGCTACGTTCCCCAACATCCTAGTCTCTGATGTGAGATTGAAAAATAGTTTCTATAAGACTATGACTGAAAAAAAATGAAAAAAAGATGTGCATGCTGGCAGGGGAGGTTGCTTAACATTGTTGGGAGAGTCACACTGATGCAGTCTTGTCTAACCAATATTCCCATATACATGATGTCCTTCTATCCTCTACCTATAGGTGTGAGGAAAAAAGTGGATTTCTATAGAGCAAGACTAGTGTGTCAAGCAGATGAAGATAAGAAAAAATACCACCTTGTTAACTGAAAACCTGTTGTATGCCAAAACAACAAGGGGGCCTAGAGATTTTAAATTGGGAACTTTTTAACAAAGCCCTGCTTGCCAAATGGTTGTAGAAATCAGAAAAAGAGAATGGGTTGTGGCGGGATGTCCTGCTTGCCAAATATGTGAGAGGAAAGTGCATCTCTAGGATAAAGCATAAACCAGGAGATTCTCACTTCTGGTCCAACCTTTTACAGATTAGGGATATATACTATCAACATGTAATGAAAAAGTTAGGGGATGGGAAAAACACTAGATTTTGAGAAGATTGGTGGGTAGGAGAAAAACCCTTAAAGGAAGCATATCCCAGTCTCTGTTTTATTAGCAACAATCATAATATCTCTGTTTTTATGCCATTGAGATGGGATGGCAACAATTCACCTTTAGAAGAACTCTACTTGGAGAGTCCCTTGATATGTGGAACTCTCTGAAAAGTAGATGTGAAGAGGTTAGGATGTATGGGGGGGAGAGATATACCCATGCGGATGTTGACCCCTGATAAGAAATTCATAGTGAAATCTTTATATTTGCATTTGATCAAAAGAGATAGAGGCTTTCCACACAAATTCCTATGGAAAAGTCAAAGTACCTGCTAAGTGCTAAGATCAAATTCTTCTTGTGGCTTCTTAATAAAAAGGTATTATTACTAGAGATAACCTGCTGAAGAGGGGATGTAAAGGAGGCAAAAATTGTGTGTTTTGTGGCTAGGATGAATCCATAGACCATTTATTCTTTTCCTGTTCGGTAGCTAGGCTCATTTGGAATTTGTTGAAGTGTGCTTTTGATCTTAACTTTGTGCTTGCTACTCTACACGATTGTTTTAATAGATGGTTGAAAATGTTCCCTAAATATGATTAAAAAAAATTGGTCCTTGTTTGCATGTCTGCCCTTTTTTAGGCAATTTAAAAATGCATGAATGATGTGACCTTTGAGAGGAAAAAAATATGTGATCCGATGAATGTTATTGTTCTGATGTGCAAATGGATCTCGGACTGGTCTGTTTTGCAAATAAAACCATCCAAGGAAAAAAATGCTGATGTTGGGGTACGGCTAAGCGAACAGGTAGCAAGTGAAGTGTATCGTGCATCGCAGGGGTGGAGACCTGGAGTCCTGAGGCTGCTGAAGATCTGCTCGTCTCCTAGGCAGGCGATTTGTGCGAGACATTGCATTTTAGATGTTGCTTTTGGTGTCAATCCAATGTAAAAATGCGTGCCCCTGCATGGGGAGGGTTGCTCAGAAGTCTACTTGTCTGAAAACCTGATAGTAGTAATTTTGTCGCTCTTAGCTTTATTTTCTTTTCTTTCGCTTTGAACTGAAGTGGTACTGGTTTGCGTGGTTTCTCTTAATGAAATTGAAGGAAAACCCTCTTTTGCTAAAAAAACCGAGCAGTCTAACCAAACAAGTAGAACAAAGAGTCAAAGAAGCAACCCCAGAGAGACAAAAATAGCTCAACCGCTTCCAGAAGCAATCCGAACAACCGGGCGGCAGCATGGAGCTACAGAAAACAGTTTGAACTGCCGCGACGCAAGCAGGCTGATTACTAAATTGAATGTACAACAATGAAAAACAAGCTAATTCCCTACAGTTTTTTTTTTTTGAAAGGTTAATCCCTACTCTTTTTTTAAGGATACTGTTTTTTGTTTTGAAAAGGTTATAATCCCTACTGTTTTTTTAGGATACTGCTTTTTTATGAAAGGTTATAATCCGTACTTTTTTTGAGCATACTGTTTTTTTTAATCCGTTTGAAACGTTATTCCCTGGTGTTTATTGGTGTGGCTGACTCGCTGCCAGAAAAGAAGGAATGCCGGGACGCAACCGCGCGAAAAGGGTGCGAGACCGCGACGGCGGTCGGGGTCGACCGGCTGCGCCACACCTTTGCTGTGTGATGCGATAAGACGGAGAGAGGTCGACGGGAACGGCCGTGACGGCGTGTCGGGCTCCCGGTGCAGCACGCACGCACACGCACGCGGGTGTGTCCGTGTGGGCTGTGGAGCGGAGTTCCGGGAGATTTTCCATCCGACGGCGCTTTTCGGCTGAGCACCCGTGTCTGTTTTGGCCGAGTAGGAGAGACAGGAGGGCGCACGGACACGGGGGGTGTGGATGTCGACGAGGCACGCAGCCTCGGTCGTTGGTACGCGTCTTACGTGTGATTGATATCATTATTAGCCGCTCTTATAAAATGGTGATGACGAGTGGAGAGAGATTGTTTTATGTTATTTTGGATTCATGGAGGAGCAGCTGACCGATCAGTGGAGCCAAGAGGCAAAGTAGATTTCAGGAAAACAACGACCAAATAGGCGAGCCGAGCAGTCCAACCAAACAAGTGGACACAAAGAGGCAAAGAAGCAACCCTGAAGAGACAAAAATAGCTCAAGGAGCTTCCAGAAGCAATCCAAACAAACCGAACCGGGCGGCAGCATGGAGCATGAGGGCATGTACATTAGTTCAGACAACTCGTTGTCTGTAACGATGCTCCACATCACGTATAGACAGAGATTAAGACACCCTATACATTAGACCGTCTATTTTACTGTCTATAGCACTCTCAAATATTGATGAGTGGAAGACTAATCCAGGGACAAAGGAGGCAGTTACAAACAACTTTGCAGACGGCACCCCATACAACGGTAGAAGGCCATCTGTATCCACCGGATTTTAAGGGCTGCAGATCGTTGGTTATTCTACAGACGGGTTGTTTCTCTTTCTTTGTTCTCTCTCCTCCACATCATCTAAAATCCTAGCTGTCACCCCTTCCAGACAGCTGACTGGACACCGTTGTACCTGCCCTAATGCCCTCAAGGACCTGCAGAACACATTTCTCAACCGCCACGACACAGCCCAAGTTAACACCAAATGTAGTAGTACAATAATGGAAAACAAGTTTCTCGGCCTGCAACCTCCTGCGATGAACTGAAACACCGGCATTCTTTTCTTCACGAACACACGCAACCACGCTCGCTGCCACAGATTATGATAAACAACAAAATAGTCAAGCCCTCTTGAAATCGACATTGTCCAATCATTGCTGTCTTGCACGGCCAAGTGCATACCAGAAGGAGGTGAATCTATAGTTGCATAGCTTAGCAACGGCCTTCTGGAAGAAGCTTCGATGCCAGACCACCAGAGAACAGAACAAGAGGCCGCGCAGAACAGTTATTACAGTCCACTTCAGGACCTACATCCACCCATCCATCCAAACTACAGAATCGAATCACAGATAACAGCACCCGAGAGAACCAACGTTCCGTTACAAAGAATTTGTACAAAATGAAGGCGGAGACAGACCAGCCTGTCTGTCAATGGCGAGAACCGGTTTGCTTTGGTTCGCAGCAAATCTTATTGGTTGTCGACGAGCAAGAGCTGCCTGGCCTCGGCGACATGGGCCTCGATGGCGTCGAGGTCCCCCTTCACCTTGTCGGAGACGTGCGGCGTGGAGGCGTCCAAACCTCTGGCAACCAGAAGCTCGCCGAGGTCCCGCATCGCCTGGCTCAGCTTCGAGTTCATCTCGTCCAGGGACGTCGTCTGGTGCTGCAACGACGCCTCGCACACCCTGATCTGCTCCTCCTCCAGCTTCACATGGAAAACGCTGTCCTGGTAGTCGACCAGTAGGCTCGGCAAGTCCTTCTGCTGAACCTCCCAGACTTCGGCCAAGGTGTGATCCCGCACAAACTTCTCGGTGTCGGCTTCCAGCAGGGAGAGGAAGCAGCCCTCCATCTCCGATTCAAGGCGCGACATCTCACCGTCGATGTCGTCGCAGTTCCTCATGCTCTTGATCTCCTTCTGCACCACGCTAAGCTGCTCGCGGAACTTCTTCAGTTCAGACAAGAGCTTTGTCCTCTCCTCCTCGGACTTCAGCAGCTCCGACGCCTTGCCGAAATTCATGGGCTTCTGCAACGGAGTCGCGGGGCACTCCAGGTTGTCGATGGCGAAGAGAACCCTTTCTGTCTCCTTCCTTTGGGCCTCGAAGGAACGGTATTTCTGTTTAAGGCCATCGATTTTGTTTCTCAGCTCGGTTTCAGACCTGCGTGCCTCTGCACGTGCAGCGGAAATCTCGGTTTTGCGAGTTCTCAACCTACTCAACTGCTCCATCTTTTTATTCATTGATTGAACATTGACACCAAACTTGGACCCGGCAAGGGCTTCGGTTTTCAAATGCAAGTCCCGGCATGATGCCACAGGCGAGAAAAACTTGCCTTCCAAAGCGTTTTCTCTCTCGTGTGATATTGACAGTGCGGACTTGAGGGCGTTGATGTCTTCCTGCTCTTTCTGGACATCTAGACAGCAGAGCTGAATGCTTGATGAAAGTTCTTCTGCCTTGGTGCTAGCCATTTCAAGTAGCTTGAAATATTGCACTGCATCCTGGGCAGTCACAAGCTTGTCTTGGACATGCTCCAGCTTGACACGGACAAGCTGCATCGCTTCTTTGAAAGCTACAATTGGAGAGTCATGTACATGCTCTCCTTGGAAACCCTCAGCATCGGTTTCAGCATCTCTGAACTGAATGTCTTCTGAACTTTCAAGATTGCTTAGCATACTATCCATTTCAGCATCTCTGAACTGAATGTCTTCTGTAGTTTCAGGATTGCTTTGCATGGTATCCATTGCTTCATCCATTTCAGCATCTCTGAACTGAACGTCTTCTGTGGTTTCATGATTGCTTTGCTCAGAAAATTTCCTTTTAAATTCATCCCTTTCTTGCATTGCTTTCTCATACAAACTCATAAGTTTATCATTTTCTTCATGCATCTCTTCCAGTTGAAGCTGCAGTTCTGAAAATTCAGATCTCGAAGGGTCATCCTTGTGGCTGCAGTTTTCATCCACTATCATAGGCTCTTCTACAGCATCACTACGTGAACCATATGCACCCTCTGGTTGGTCATCCAGCAGGCTATTCCCTCCATTAGAAGGATGGCTGCTCTGCTGCTCATTCGAATCTTCAGTTTGAGGAATGGAAGGATAATTTCCATGTTGTTTCACCTCAATGTTGACAATAGCCTGTTCATAGAGATCAACCAGTCTCTTGTTATCCTCGATCAGGGTCGTAAGCTCTGTTCTCAATTTCTCATTCTCTTTGGCCAACCCAATTGCAGTTTCATGAGCTTCTGCTTCTCTTTGACTTGCAGTTGCTATTGCATCTACCAATGTCTTAAGTTCTGTCTGAGCATCAAGCAAGACGGACTGTTCCTGGTGCTGTGCAGCCTTAAATTCTTTGTTCTCATGGTCGCATTTCTTCGCTACCTCCAACTCCACAGTCAAATCATCAACACGCCTGCACAACATCCAATGTGAGAAATGAACCACATAAATCTCTGGACAAGACAAAGCAAAAAAAAGGAACATAATTCCGGACACACAAAAGAGTAGTATGCAGTGAAAACCATCAGTGAAGCTTGCAAACCAAGATGATTTAGAAATGACTTGCCATACTCTTTAGGGCCTTTTTATAATTCTTGGGATATCATATGCAAGTAAATCAAACAAAATGCAGCACAGATGAGTTGTTGTGGTTGATCTACACCTACGCTAGCCATCACCCCTTCTGAGAAGCACACCTTTTCTTGAACTTGCACAAATGCATCATTAACTCCAACCACTAAATAATTGATATCTCAAAACCTGGGTGACCTCCCACCAACTATTCTAAGCATATTATCCATTCGATATGCACAGTACTACCAAGCAGAATAAAAAACAACAACAACAAGAACACCAAGAACCAAATGGTAGGTCTTGAAATGTAGCGCGCAAAAACAGCACAACAATTTCTGCAGTTACAGTGACTTGAAACACTAACAAAAAAGTGTTTTTTTACTTCTAGATACTATACACCTCTAATCTTGTTTGTGGGGCACCAAGGGTTTTACATATGTGAGAGTTGTGTTACCATGGGGCCTGAAGTAAATACTGTAAATTTAAGGAACTAATTATGATTGCAAAAGCTGATGACATTAATATTCCTTTCTGATCATACCACACAACCATAGCATGCAATAACAGAATACACAGACAAGAAATAGTGATATTCCTTTCTCATCATACCACACAACCATAGCATGCAATAACAGAATACACAGACAAGAAATAGTGATATACCTCTCGAGTTTCTCTTTTGCTTGAAGACAGACGCTCAAATTTTTACGTAGTGACTCGATTTCTCTCTCATTTTGGATAGCCTGTATAACAACATTACAAACTGATGTTACAGAAAAAAATGAATCAGAATAGGATACTTATTAAGTCAGCTACCTCCTCCGTATCGGAGTTGATCAACAATGTACACTTATGATTAATTTACAGGTTGTTTTAAAAGATCTGTGAAGATATCATCAGACGATATGCCAAATATAGTTCTACAATACCAACCTGCACAAGAAGAAACTCGTTTTTCTCATCACCAACTTCCTCCCCAAATAGTGAGAGGTCCTGTAGAAGTCATTATGGGATATCGTCTAAGCAAAATGGTAGGTAAAGAGATATAATGCCATGCAAGTATTTGTAACAGCTAGCTAAAGAAAATTCAAAAGTTTTGCATATATTTTCACTAAACAGGAGTGAAGTCTACAAATTATATAGCATACCTTGTTAACAGGATCCTTCTCATTCATAAGTTTCCAGTCAAGTGCTTCTAGGAGCTAAAGGAAAACAAACTAAGTAAGTTCAGGATGTTAAGAAAATTATAAGACTAAAAAAAAGTTCATTTTAGTACAAAAAAATTTTATCACTGAAAAATTCCCCTTCACAAAAGTGGATACCTGATGTTCTAAAACATTTATCTGCTGATGCATTCTTTCCAATTCTCCTTCATCAACAAATGACTGCAACCTACAAGTTCAAAAAAAAAGGCATCAAGCTACCAACTATATTAGTGTAGGCAGTAGAAAAGGGGGGCAACTGAAGTGATTGGATACCGAAGCTAACCTTCGAATCTCCTCCTTCAGTTGTAGATTTTCCATAGCAAATCTTGTAATTTCTGGATTTCGTTCTAGTTGGTTCCGTAGAGCTTCAATTTCCTTCATGAGGTCTTCCTTTTCTTGCAAGAGATGTGCTTCAGCGGATAACTTCCCCGATGCAACTTGCTCCAATCTCTTGATTCGATCTTCACGAAAGCGAAGCCTCATCCTGAAACTTCTCACCTCTTCTGATCTTTGAGTCACCTGTGGTGCAACAACAAATTGACATTAAGAAAAAAAAATACTATACTGGCATATATTTGCTTTTTTAGTGACAAAGTGTTCTAGAGTATCTACAAAATCTAATGTAGTGAAGAGAGATGCATACCAGCTCTTCGGCAATCTGCTTTGCAGCAATTGCTGCCTTTAGCTTTGCTTCTTTTTCCTGCTCCCTCCTAA
Organism: Triticum dicoccoides; assembly: GCF_002162155.2. Classification (NCBI taxonomy): domain Eukaryota; kingdom Viridiplantae; phylum Streptophyta; class Magnoliopsida; order Poales; family Poaceae; genus Triticum; species Triticum dicoccoides. Next base: position 592,464,203 of record NC_041388.1, on the reverse strand, counting down.
ATGCAGCGGCAAGTGTAATATCATAATCTCTCCTCTGAACACAACACGAGAAAGAGAAAGTAAGCATACGGTTAAAAACATAAGTTCAACAAACAGAACCAGTACATGGATAATGTTCGATATAGACAAAACAGTATATGAATACCTGTGTAGCTCTCTTATCAAACATAAGTGGACTGAATGTGCCATTAGCTTGATCCCATTTGAATGCGCTAGGGGACTCGCAGACAAATCCATTGTTAGTAAATCCAGATTGTCCTTGCAGGCGACTAAGCTCTTTCTGTGGTAATAGCAAAGCATTAGATTGTGTACAACAAAACATATTAACGCTCTGCAACAAAAAATATCAGGCACAGGCCACTGTTAATTAACAACAAACGTCAATCATAGCACAAAGGACCATAATTAGAAGAAACATGTTAACCTGGAACTTATTGCAATCCAGTGCACAGAATATTTTTCATTAAACCGAAATTGAAATTCATCATCTATACCTTGAGATGTTGGATCTCTAAACGCATGCTCAGCACATCACCAGAGGCATCCTCATTTATAATAGCCTACAAAAACAACAATTAGTTACTGTTTTGCATATTAAAAACAAGTCAATAAGACATGTTCATGACATACATTATTCCGTATGTGCTTAGCCCGTTGCGCGAATTTTAATGTGCTCAATGTCTCAGCTGCACAGCTAGAAATACAAATTAAAATATCAGTAAGATGCATGTAACTATAGCAAGCCTTTTGCAGAAAAGGAAAAAGAAATCGTGTTTAGAAGTCTACCAGCTAGATGGGCTTATATTTGCAATTATAGTGGTCTTGGAGTTACCTCCAAGTGAGTCCTGGAAAGAGATGAAAATGTATAAATAAACAAAGTTAACATCAGAGATGTCAAAAACATAACGTGAGAAATCTACCACTTCAGCTGTGCATATTACCTGCAGCAGAAATGTCAATTTTGAATCTCGGTAGGGAACATGCTGTGACTTTTTGTTTGACACAGCAATAAGGCTGGTAATAACATGTCTGTAACAATCCCATAGGGAAACAGTGAAATGATTAAACTGAATCAAGTCAAGCTATGAACAGTTTAGTATTATCTGAGGTAAAGAATTGAAGCTCCACAACTAACCCTAAGGTTGAGAGTGACTTGTTGATGTTCGAAGCTTCCTTCAAGCGTTCCCCTTCTGCACCTGAACTCTTTTGCCTGCACATCACACATCATCCACGTTCAGTTGCAAGAATAGGAGACTTGAGAAGCATAACAGGTATATTTGTGGTGGCTCTGAAATACAAGATCATACGTAACAAAAAAAGCAAGGTTACATGTGGAACTTACCTCTCTGAGCCAGCAAGGTCAACAAGGTTAAGATGAGAAAATCGATGATGCTTGATACCTTGAGATTCCCACTGTAAGGTTGATAGTTCAGTTAGAAGATTAAGTGCATCAATACATATGCATGCATTAAGGTAGGGACAAATATATGCTGGTCTAGCAATATCTTTGAAAGTTAAGGCAAGAATGTTTTGCTTCCTATTACACAAAAACTATACCTTGCTCTCTATAAGACAAGTGAATACACTATGAGAACGGCTACTTGCTCGGTTCATATTGGTAGATGCCACCTTTCTGTTTGCTGCCCCCTGAAGAGAAAATGCAGAATTTAGCTAGTGATTTAGTGAAACTAACACAGATAATAATGTGACTAATAAAGGGAGGGAAAAACTTGCTGCAATCCCTAGAGATAAAGGAAAAACTAGTGTAACATGCCATGCGAAAATGATGGATCTGATCAGCTTAACTGCAGTCCATGTTCTAAATAGTTCAGTCACTCCATCTTGTCAGTAAAGTATAATATGCTAATTGTTTTTCCTATTTAAAATTCATATTTACGGATTTCTATTCATACTGCATCAAAAGAAAACTGTATTGTGTAATGTTTAAGTATATAGTTTTGGAAAGTAAGTGGCTGTAATTGTCAGTGACAGTTGCTAAAACGATCAAAAGAGAAGTCAAGGAGACAAGGAATTGGAGATTGAAAAAGCATGTTTATATTTATACACTTAGTTTATATGTGTGTATTTGACTGTTTGTGCGAAGAACCTTGAGCAAAATTGATGTAGGCATGTTATATTAATCATTCTGCAATCATCGACACAGGTACTGCCAAAATCAGGCCTACTACGCTGTTTTTGGGACACTGACCTCGATAAGTTGTTGCAGTGCTTCTCGGGCATTAGAAACCTCATGTTCAGTCAGATTCTCAACATGCATACCCCTTTTCGCATCCTCCCTTAACTGTAAAAGAAAAGCATAGCTGTAAGTTAGATGCAAACTTTGTAAACTTTTCCCAACAGTGTCACGACAAAGATGCAACCACCAAATAGGTATACGCAGACACTAGATTTCAGTGAATTACCTGTAAGTTTGTTGCATTTGGATTGAGCAAATCCAGAATCTGCTCATTATATATCTCCAGGAATGAGCACTTGCAAGTAAAACTGAGCTTTTCATCTCTTCGTATTTCCTTTTCCTGCAAACAGCAATTGAAAAGTTTACCTCAGAAACAGTACACCATCTACAGCACAAAATTAGGCATCAGAATCAACATATCATCAGAGCTTGCCTTCTGGATTCTTAGGAAGAGATGCTCAAACACTCGAGGCGTCATACCACAGTTCTCATTGTTTCCCCGTGTGCCATTTTCTATGTCCCCAAGCATCGTGTGGGTCTTGCCACTACCGGTCTAAGAAACAGGATACTTTTGTAAGCTCAATGATTCAAAGTGCAAATAAAAGAGAGTAAGCACACTGCAACAGCAGGTGGAGGTGGAGGCTGTAGCTCACCTGCCCATAGGCAAACATGCAGCTGTTATAGCCAGCCATGCAGTTCTCCACCATGGGCACCCCAGCAACCTTGAAAAGACTCTCCTATACAGCACAAGCACAAGAGTATTTACACATCTGCGGAACAAGTAAAGGAACGGGCGAACAGGAACAAGGAGTATACCTGCGTGATGTGCTCATCGGCGACTAGATCAAAGGTGAACCGGGACTCCGGGTGGCAGGTCCAGGTGATGCTCTGGCCGCTGTCCTGCCTGACGCACCTCTTGTCCCCCTGCACCGATATCTCGCTGCTGCTGAGCGGCCGGACACGAATCACGACCTGCGGGGCGGAGCGGTTAGCGCGGACCGGACCTGACGAACCTAGGTGCTCGACGAAATGCTCCAACGGCGCAGCGCGCGGCCGCGGGCGAAACTAGATCGGGACGCCGCTGCGAGGGGAGAATCGAGGAGGCGGAGGCGCGGGAGCTCCCGGCGAGGGGGGCGAGAAGAATCGCTACCTGCACGTTGTTGTCCTTCCAGAAGGAGGGGTCCTCCTGCAGCTCGAACCGCGCGGGGGCGGAGCTGTCGTCGTCGCCGCCGTCCGACAGCATCGCGGCTGCGGCTGCGGGTACCGCTGCGGCTGCGACGGAGGCAGGGATGGGCTTGCGGCGGGCGGGATCTGGGCAGAGCGGCGGCGCGGCGGGCCGGCGGCGGTGGGTGGGGGTGGGGAGAGGACGAGATTGGGGGTTTTGAAATGGGGAGCGGAGAGGAGGAGTCTGGAGACGTTGGGCGATTTCAAATTTGGGATCTGGCCATGGAGAGGAGAGGAGGCGGCCACCATAATAGAAGCAATTTGCTGCGGGTGGGCCCTGTCCAACTCACCAATTCACCCCCGCAGAAGTGTACCAAACACTGGTTGTTTCATCGGTTAATCAGTTTTTTTCTTTTTGCACACACATCAGTTAATCAGTATAGAAGTAATTTCGAGCTTCTTCTAGAGGAATACTATAAATTTTGAGCTCCACAACTTCAGGGTCTCTTTGATTCAAAGGATTTTCATAAGATCTTTGAAGGATTAGAATCCTTAGGAATTTTTCCTACGGTGATCGTTTGATTCGTAGGATTGAATCCTGTAGGATTTTTTCCTAAGGATTCATTTGTACTACATTTCACAGGAATTCTAGCATTCATTCAAACCTCTTGGAAGAAATCCTTTGTTTTTCCCTTAACACAATCAAACAAACTCAAATCCTATAGGGATCCAATGGACATGCCATTTCAATCCTGCGTTTTTCCTATTCCTGTGTTTTTGCAATCCTATGAATCAAAAAGGCCCTTAGTCGGGCCCGAGCTCACCTGCACCCGCTTGAAAAAGATTAAAAACAGACGGCAACGTCGAATGGCGCAAATCAGTTCACGCGAGTGTGGGTGAGCGGGTGGGGTGGGGGACAAATTCAGCCAGAGGGAAATCCACCGCAGCGGCGCTATCCATTGTAATTGGTGCGGTGAGCCCCTCCATCACCCTCTAGCCTCTCCCCTCTCTCTTCTTGCATCTTTTATGGCTCGGCGGGAAGTGTGTGGCGGCGGCCTTGGGCGCGATGGCGGATGGTATTTAAGGGCACGACGACCTAAGGATTTGGTGGTGTTGTGGCTCGACGACTTTGTTGGAAATATGCCCTAGAGGCAATAATAAAAGCATTATTATTATATTTCCTTGTTCATGATAATTGTCTTTATTCATGCTATAATTGTGTTATCCGGAAATCGTAATACATGTGTGAATAATAGACGCCAACATGTCCCTAGTAAGCCTCTAGTTGACTAGCTCGTTGATCAATAGATAGTCATGGTTTCCTGACTATGGACATTGGATGTCATTGATAACGAGATCACATCATTAGGAGAATGATGTGATGGACAAGACCCAATCCTAAACATAGCACAAGATCGTATAGTTCGTTTGCTAGAGTTTTCCAATGTCAAGTATCTTTTCCTTAGACCATGAGATCGTGTAACTCCCGGATACCGTAGGAGTGCTTTGGGTGTGCCAAACGTCACAACGTAACTGGGTGACTATAAAGGTATACTACGGGTATCTCCGAAAGTGTCTGTTGGGTTGACACGGATCGAGACTGGGATTTGTCACTCCGTATGACGGAGAGGTATCACTGGGCCCACTCGGTAATGCATCATCATTATGAGCTCAAAGTGACCAAGTGTCTGGTCACGGGATCATGCGTTACGGTACGAGTAAAGTGACTTGCCGATAACGAGATTGAACGAGGTATTGGGATACCGACGATCGGATCTCGGGCAAGTAACATACCGATTGACAAAGGGAATTGTATAGGGGTTGTTTGAATCCTCGACATCGTGGTTCATCCGATGAGATCATCGAGGAGCATGTGGGAGCCAACATGGGTATCCAGATCCCGCTGTTGGTTATTGACCGGAGAGCGATCTCGGTCATGTCTGCATGTCTTCCGAACCCGTAGGGTCTACACACTTAAGGTTCGGTGACGCTAGGGTTGTAGGGATATGTATATGCAGTAACCCGAATGTTGTTCGGAGTCCCAGATGAGATCCCGGACGTCATGAGGAGTTCCGGAATGGTTCGGAGGTAAAGATTTATATATGGGAAGTCCTATTTCGGCCATCGGGACAAGTTTCGGGGTCACCGGTATTGTACCGGGACCACCGGAAGGGTCCCGGGGGTCCACCGGGTGGGGCCACCTGTCCCGGGGGGCCACATGGGCTGTAGGGGGTGCGCCTTGGCCTACATGGGCCAAGGGCACCAGCCCCAAGAGGCCCATGCGCCTAGGGTGTAACACCCCGAGTGTCATGCTACAGTAATCCCCTGTTAATGGTGCCATGTCATCATGTTACTGTTGCTAATCTTCACTTGATCCTAATCACACTTCAAATTCAAATCTAATCTGAAGTCAAAAATTCTTATTTGCCAAACCTGAAAACTGAAATGTTCAAAGTGTGGCAAATAATCTCTGGTTATTTGTCATGTTGAAACCTATATTTTAGAGTGTGTTTTTAATGCCCTAAGCTAATAAAACAGTGGCCAAGGCTTTAATTAAAATGCTTTTCTAATTTATGAAAAATCCAAAACATTTCAAAAGCCTCCCAAACTTTTTGTGGCAACGCTCATTATTTCCTAGTATTTGTTCTGTCCACCTCCACATTTTTTTGCAAAGTCATTTTTGTGGCTTAAATGCAAATGGAGGATGTTAAAAGAAAACAGAAAAATAAAAGGGAGATCAGAAATAAAAGAAAAAGGAGCAAGGCCCCAACCCCGACCTGGGCCTCGACCACCCGACCGGCCCAGCCCACCAACCACCGCCCCGGGGTCACCTCTACTCCCTGTTCCTCCGACCGGGGTCGCAACGGGGGCGAGCCCCGTCGGACCCGTTCACCGGCGTCGGCAAGGGGATAAGGTCCCCGGCTCTCTCTTCCTCCCCTGCTCCACTCATTCCCCACGTCTCCCCTCTCTCGCCTCCCAGATCCACGCGCTCCTCCCCCTCTCTGTCTCGCTCGCCCGCCTCACCCGAGCGGCATCGCCGCCGTCCCCCGTCGTCACTGCGGCCACCGTCGACCCCGAGCTTAGGCTGCACGTCCACGAGCTCCGCCGGGGTCGACTCCTTCGAGCGGTGGCCTCAGCTGGGGCTCGGAGGCGCTGCAGCACCGGATCCCCTTCGTCCTCTTCTCCGGCCGCCGCGGAACTCCGTCGACCTCCCCCGACTGCTTCTGCTACTAAACTGAGCACCGGCCTTCGTGAGCCCCTACGTGAGCGTCTCTCCCTCTCCTCTTCCCCCTCTGTTTGCGAGCTGCTGCCCCGTAGCTACCCGACACTGACGCCACGCGCTGCCGTCCGCCATTGCCGGCGTGCAGCTCGAAGCGCAGCCGCCCGAGCCCTTTCGTCTTGACCGTCATGCTTCTGGCGCGCCCAGGAAACCGCCCAGCCACCTAGCTCTCTCAAAACACCCCAGGAGCCGCGTTCTGTTCACACCCAAGGACCGCCGCCGCAAACCTCGTCGCCGGCGCCGTTTCTGGCCAAGTCCGGCCGTGCCTCTGCCACCGTTCGACGCGGCGTCGTTCGCCCGTTCGAACGCACCCTCGCGCGCGCGAAACGACCCCCTGTGGACGAATCCCGCCGCCCTCCCGTTCGCTCGGCCGTCGGAATGGTCGCCGGAGTTAGCTCTGGCGCGTCTCCGGCCGGTGCCGAGCTGGCACCCACGTGGCACCGCCCCGTGCCACTGACTGGTGGCCCCCAGTGGACCCGCTGACCCCGTTGACTGGTTTGACCAGTCAACCGTGCTAACGGGGCAGCCCCGAGGCACTGACATGTGGGCCCCCCTCTGTTATATTAGTCTAATAACGTTTTATAAATAAAAATGATTAGTTAACCTAAAACACTCGCTGACGCCCAGGGCCCACGCCCCTAATTAACCCTGTTAGTTTAGTTAATCCACTATTAAGCCAGCAGAGGCTGACATGTGGGTCCCAGTGGCCCCATTGGTCAGCTTTGACCAGTCAACCGGTCTGTTGACTTGCTGATGTCAGCATGGCGTCATGCTGACGTCATATTCCTTTTCTGTTAATTTAAATAATTTCCGAATATTAATAAAACTTTGAAAATTCATAGAAAATAAACCGTAGCTCGGATAAAAATGTTTTCTATATGAAAGTTGCTCAGAAAAATCCAACGAATCCGAATACGTGGTCCGTTCATCTGTCACATGCCCCTAGCATGCTGAACATGGAACTTTCCCCCTCTTTTCCTTTGTCCGGAATCCACCTAACGTCGGGAATTCACCCTCGGATGTTTCCCCCCTTCGTCTGCAACATGTAGTACCGCGTTAGAGCACGCTTAGCGCTACGTATCGTCATGTCATGCTTAGTGTTACCTCTGTTTGCTATGTATTTACTGTTTCTTCCCCCTCTTCTCTCCGGTAGACCCCGAGGCCGTTGATGCCCCGGTGATCGACTACGTCGTCGACAACGACCCCTCCTTGCCAGAGCAACCAGGCAAGCCCCCCTTTGATCATCCCGATATCGCCCATTCCATTCTCTCATGCTTGCATTAGATTTTGCTACTGTTATTGATTGCTCATATTCTGATGCATAGCCTGCTTTTGTATCTATGGTTGTTCCTTACCTGCTTATCCTAAATTTCTTAGTATAGGTTGGTTAGAGATCCATCAGTGACCCCCACCTTGTTCTTGTTGCCCCTGCTTCATCACCGAAGACCCGATCAACGGGATCGAAGACCAGGCCCTGGCACCGCACATCACTTTCCCCTTAGTTGCTCGACACTGCTGGGTTACTATCGAGTGCCGAGGGTGAGACCTCTACAGCACTTCTGATGTTAACCATGTAGTGTAGTTATTCGATCGTGGTCATCGGGGGTGATTCCGCCTTAATCACTTCCGATATGACTCTGTCGTGCAACCCCTCAAGTGTGAACCTCGGGGGTGATTCCTCTTACGTTCAGCTTGATGATTACATCAACTGGAATTCACCGGGGGTGATTCCTTGGGTTTTCTCCTTGATGTTTGGACACACGGTTACTATGGTTACTATGACTTGACACTGAACCATGTTACTAAAGACGGGTCGACCCTGAGGGGTACCCGCGCAAGCATAATTGCGAGTGATGTGGAGTCGGGTTGACCTGGAAGGTGCCCGTGAGATAATTACGAGGCGTGGCCGGGCATTCTTAGCCCTTGCCGCAAGTCCTCGAGACGGGGCAACGGGGTCACATCTTTCGTGAGTCTCTGCTTGTTACCGCGCGTTCCTAATCCACTACAATTTGGATATTTGATCCGAGGGGCCTCTGGCCTGATAGCACTAACCATCACGTGGGCATAGTATGGGCGTTCTGCGTCATATACATCAGCCGAAGCTTATTAGACGTCAGTGACTGAGCGGCGCGCGCCGGGTTGGACTGGTAAGCACCTATGCTTTTAAGGAGGTAGCTAGGTCTGCTCACCGGCCGCGTTCGCAACGTGCAGGAGTTCCCGGGGAGATGGCCCATGACCCCTGGGGGCATAGGTTTAGTCCGGCGTGCTTGACCTCTCTATTAAGCCTAGGTCGGGTTGCGGCGTATTGTTTGGCCGAGGCCGGGCATGACCCAGGAAAGTGTGTCCGGTCGGAGTTAATCAAGCGTCGTGGGTAAGTTGGTGCACCCCTGCAGGGAAGAAAACATCTATCGATAGCCTGTCCTACGGTAACGGACACTTGGAGTTGTATCCCGATCGATACAACTAGAACTGGATACTTGTGATGAGAACTGGATGGTGATGAGGATTTGATTGTGATGATAACTGGATAGTATGGCTCTGGGATTGCTTTCTCGCAGGGAGTCGAGAAAGGATCTCTGGCCGAGGTTGATAACACTACTACCACTTTACTTTATGCTACTCTACTCCCTCTTGTTTGCTGCAAGATGGTGGTTTCCAGAAGATGCTAGTCTTCGATAGGACTAGGCCTTCTCTCTATTCTGGCATTTCTGCAGCACAGTCCACATATACAACCCCTCTTTGATAATGTTGCATTTGTAGTGTAGATCCTTGCTTGCGAGTACTTTGGATGAGTACTCACGGTTGCTTTGCTCCCTCTTTTTCCCCTTTTCCATTCTTCTCGGGTGACGCAACCAGATGACGGAGTCCAGGAGCCAGATGACACCTTTGACGACTGCTACTACACCGAGGGCGTCTACTACCACGTGGCGGAGACCGCCGATGACCAGGAGTAGTTAGGAGGCTCCCAAGCAGGAGGCCTTGCCTTTTCGATCGATGTTGCTTTTGTGCTAGCCTTCTTAAGGCAAACTTGTCTAACTTATGTCTGTACTCGGATATTGTTGCTTCCGCTGACTCTTGTGTTTTCGAGCTTATGTATTCGAGCCCTCGAGGCCCCTGGCTTGTAATATAAAGCTTGTATTATTTTAATTTGTGTCTAGAGTTGTGTTGTGATATCTTCCCGTGAGTCCTTGATCTTGATCGTACACATTTGCGTGTATGATTAGTGTACGATTGAATCGAGGGCGTCACATAGGGTTTCAAGGAGGAAGAGTCCTAGGAGGGGAAGGCACCTCCTAGGTGCCTTGGGGAGGAGGGATTCCTCCCCTTGGCCGCACCCCCCTAGGAGATTAGATCTCCTAGGGCCAGCGCCCCCCCCCCCTTGGCCCTCCTATATATAGTGGGGGAGATGGAGGACTTCTTACCTTGATCTTTGGTGCCTCCCTCTCCCTCTCCAACACCTCCTCCTCCTCCATAGTGCTTGGCGAAGCCCTGCCGGAGTACTGCAGCTCCATCAACACCACGCCATCGTGCTGCTACTGGTGCCATCACCCTCAACCTCTCCTTCCCCCTTGCTGGATCAAGAAGGAGGAGACGTGGCTGTTCCGTACGTGTGTTGAACGCGGAGGTGCCGTCCGTCCGGTGCTAGGATCTCCGGTGATTTGGATCACGTCGTGTACGACTACCTCATCCCCGTTCTTTAAACGCTTCCGCTCGTGATCTACAAGGTACGTAGATGCATCTAATCACTCATTGCTTGATGAACTCATAGATGGATCTTGGTGAAACCGTAGGAAATTTTTTGTTTTCTGCAACGTTCCCCAACAGTGGCATCATGAGCTAGGTCTATGCGTAGTTCTTCTTGCACGAGTAGAACACAATTTGTTGTGGGCGTAGATGTTGTCAACTTTCTTGCCGCTACTAGTCTTATCTTGCTTCAACGGTATTGTGGGATGAAGCAGCCCGGACCAACCTTACACGTATGCTTACGTGAGACCGGTTCCACCGACTAACATGCACTAGTTGCATAAGGTGGCTGGCGGGTGTCTGTCTCTCCTACTTTGGTTGGAGCAGATTCGATGAAAAGGGTCCTTATGAAGGGTAAATAGAAGTTGACAAATCATGTTGTGGCTTTCACGTAGGTAAGAAAACGTTCTTGCTAGAACCCTACTTCAGCCACGTAAAACTTGCAACAACAATTAGAGGACGTCTAACTTGTTTTTTACAGCAAGTGCTTTGTGATATGATATGGCCAAAGTTGTGATGAATGATGAATGATCTATATGTGATGTATGAGATGTTCATGCTATTGTACAAGGAATCACAACTTGCATGTCGATGAGTATGACGGTGTCACGTCGGTGACAAGATGATCATGGAGCCCCAAGATGGAGATCAAAGGAGCTATGTGATATTGGCCATATCATGTCACTATTATTAATTGATTGCACGTGATGTTTATCATGTTTTGCATCTTGTTTACTTAGAACGACGGTAGTAAATAAGATGATCCCTCATAATAATTTCAAGAAGTGTTTCCCCTAACTATGCACCGTTGCGACAGTTCGTTCGTTTCTAAGCATCACGTGATGATCGGGTGTGATAGATTCCAACGTTCACATACAACGGGTGTAAGACAGATTTACACATGCAAACACTTAGGTTGACTTGACGAGCCTAGCATGTGCATAGACATGGCCTCGAAACACAGAAGATCGAAAGGTCGAGCATGAGTCGTATAGAAGATACGATCAACATGAAGATGTTCACCAAAGTTGACTAGTCCGTCTCACGTGATGATCGGACACGGCCTAGCTAACTCGGATCATGTTATACTTAGATGACTAGAAGAGGGATGTCTATCTAAGTGGGAGTTCATTATAATTTGATTAGATGAACTTAATTATCATGAACTTAGTCTAAAATCTTTACAATATGTCTTGTAGATCAAATGGCCAACGTAGTCCTCAACTTCAACGCGTTCCTAGAGAAAACCAAGCTGAAAGACGATGGCAGCAACTACACGGACTGGGTCCGGAACCTGAGGATCATCCTCATAGCTGCCAAGAAAGATTATGTCCTACAAGCACCGCTAGGTGATGCACCTGTTCTCCCTGCAGAACAAGAGTTATGAACGCTTGGCAGGCACGTACCGATGACTACTCCCTCGTTCAGTGCGGCATGCTTTACAGCTTAGAGCCGGGGCTCCAAAAGCGTTTTGAGAGACATGGAGCATATGAGATGTTCGAAGAGCTGAAAATGGTTTTTCAAGCTCATGCCCGGGTCGAGAGATATGAAGTCTCCGACAAATTCTTCAGCTGTAAGATGGAGGAAAATAGTTCTGTCAGTGAGCACATACTCACTATGTCTGGGTTACATAACCGCTTGACTCAGCTGGGAGTTAATCTCTCAGATGACGCGGTCATTGATAGGATCCTTCAGTCGCTTCCACCGAGCTACAAGAGCTTTGTGATGAACTTCAATATGCAGGGGATGGAAAAGACCATTCCTGAAGTATTTGCTATGCTGAAATCAGCAGAGGTAGAAGTCAAGAAGGAACATCAAGTGTTGATGGTCAATAAAACCACTAAGTTCAAAAAGGGCAAGGGTAAAAAGAACTTCAAGAAGGACGGCAAGGGAGTTGCCGCGCCCGGCAAGCAAGCTGCCGGGAAGAAGCCAAAGAATGGACCCAAGCCCGAGACTGAGTGCTTTTATTGCAAGGAAAGTGGTCACTGGAAGCGGAACTGCCCCAAATACTTAGCGGACAAGAAGGCCGACAAAACAAAAGGTATATGTGATATACATGTAATTGATGTGTACCTTACCAGTACTCGTAGTAGCTCCTGGGTATTTGATACTGGTGCAGTTGCTCACATTTGTAACTCAAAGCAGGAGCTGCGGAATAAGCGGAGACTGGCAAAGGACGAGGTGACAATGCGCGTCGGGAATGGTTCCAAGGTCAATGTGATCGCCGTCGGCACGCTACCTCTACATTTACCTACGGGATTAGTTTTAAACCTCAATAATTGTTATTTAGTGCCAGCTTTGAGCATGAACATTGTATCGGGATCTCGTTTAATTCGAGATGGCTACTCATTTAAATCCGAGAATAATGGTTGTTCTATTTATATGAGAGATATGTTTTATGGTCATGCTCCGATGGTGAATGGTTTATTCTTCCTCGAACATAATACTACACATGTTCACAGTGTGAAAACCAAAAGATGTAATGTTGATAATGATAGTCCCACATACTTGTGGCACTGCCGCCTTGGTCACATAGGTGTCAAACGCATGAAGAAGCTCCATGCTGATGGACTTTTAGAGTCTCTTGATTATGAATCATTTGACACGTGTGAACCATGCCTCATGGGTAAAATGACCAAGACTCCATTCTCAGGAACAATGGAGCGAGCAACCAACTTATTGGAAATCATACATACTGATGTGTGCGGTCCAACGAGTGTTGAGGCTCGTGGTGGCTATCGTTATGTTCTCACCCTCACTGATGACTTAAGTAGATATGGGTATGTCTACTTAAGGAAACACAAGTCTGAAACCTTTGAAAAGTTCAAGGAATTTCAGAGTGAGGTTGAGAATCAACGTGACAGGAAAATCAAGTTCCTACGATCAGATCGTGGAGGAGAATACTTGAGTCATGAGTTTGGCACACACTTAAGAAAATGTCGAATAGTTTCACAACTCACGCCGCCTGGAACACCTCAGCATAATGGTGTGTCCGAACGTCGTAATCGCACTCTATTAGATATGGTGCGATCTATGATGTCTCTTGCCGATTTACCGCTATCTTTTTGGGGCTATGCTTTAGAGACTGCTGCATTCACTTTAAATAGGGCTCCGTCGAAATCTGTTGAGACGACACCGTTTGAATTATGGTTTGGGAAGAAACCTAAGCTGTCGTTTCTAAAAGTTTGGGGATGCGATGCTTATGTCAGGAAACTTCAACCTGAAAAGCTCGAACCCAAGTCGGAAAAATGCGTCTTCATAGGATACCCTAAAGAAACTATTGGGTATACCTTCTACCTCAGATCCAAAGGCAAGATCTTTGTTGCCAAGAATGGGTCCTTTCTGGAGAAGGAGTTTCTCTCGAAAGAAGTAAGTGGGAGGAAAGTAGAACTTGATGAAGTATTACCTCTTGAACCGGAAAATGGCGCAACTCAAGAAAATGTTTCTGAGGTGCCTGCACCGACTAGAGAGGAAGTTAATGATGATGATCAAGATACTTCTGATCAAGCTCCTACTGAAATTCGAAGGTCCACAAGGACACGTTCCGCACCAGAGTGGTACGGCAACCCTGTCTTGGAAATCATGTTGTTAGACAACGGTGAACCTTCGAACTATGAAGAAGCGATGGCGGGCCCGGATTCCGGCAAATGGCTAGAAGCCATGAAATCCGAGATAGGATCCATGTATGAAAACGAAGTATGGACTTTGACTGACTTGCCCGTTGAGCGGCGAGCCATAGAAAATAAATGGATCTTTAAGAAGAAGACAGACGCGGATGGTAATGTGGCCATCTATAAAGCTCGGCTTGTCGCTAAGGGTTATCGACAAGTTCAAGGGGTTGACTACGATGAGACTTTCTCACCGGTAGCGAAGCTAAAGTCCGTCCGAATCATGTTAGCAATTGCCGCATTCTATGATTATGAAATATGGCAAATGGACGTCAAAACGGCATTCCTTAATGGTTTCCTTAAGGAAGAATTGTATATGATGCAGCCGGAAGGTTTTGTCGATCCTAAGAATGCTGACAAGGTGTGCAAGCTCCAACGCTCGATTTATGGGCTGGTGTAAGCATCTCGGAGTTGGAACATTCGCTTTGATGAGATGATCAAAGCGTTTGGGTTTACGCAGACTTATGGAGAAGCCTGCGTTTACAAGAAAGTGAGTGGGAGCTCTGTAGCATTTCTCATATTATATGTAGATGACATACTTTTGATGGGAAATGATATAGAACTCTTGGACAGCATTAAGGCCTACTTGAATAAAAGTTTTTCAATGAAGGACCTTGGAGAAGCTGCTTATATATTAGGCATCAAGATCTACAGAGATAGATCAAGACGCCTCATAGGTCTTTCACAAAGCACATACCTTGATAAGATATTGAAGAAATTCAATATGGATCATTCTAAGAAGGGGTTCTTGCCTGTGTTACAAGGTGTGAAATTGAGCTCAGCTCAATGTCCGACCACGGCAGCAGATATAGAAGAGATGAGTGTCATCCCCTATGCCTCAGCCATAGGTTCTATTATGTATGCCATGCTGTGTACCAGACCTGATGTAAACCTTGCCGTAAGTTTGGTAGGAAGGTACCAAAGTAATCCCGGCAAGGAACACTGGACAGCGGTCAAGAATATCCTGAAGTACCTGAAAAGGACTAAGGAAATGTTTCTCGTTTATGGAGGTGACGAAGAGCTCGTCGTAAAGGGTTACGTCGACGCTAGCTTGGACACAGATCTGGATGACTCAAAGTCACAAACCGGATACGTGTATATTTTGAATGGTGGGGCAGTAAGCTGGTGCAGTTGCAAGCAGAGCGTCGTGGCGGGATCTACATGTGAAGCGGAGTACATGGCAGCCTCGGAGGCAGCACATGAAGCAATTTGGGTGAAGGAGTTCATCACCGACCTAGGAGTCATACCCAATGCGTCGGGGCCGATCAAGCTCTTCTGTGACAACACTGGAGCTATTGCACTTGCCAAGGAGCCCAGGTTTCACAAGAAGACAAGGCACATCAAGCGTCGCTTCAACTCCATTCGTGAAAATATTCATGATGGAGACATAGAGATTTGTAAAGTACATACGGACCTAAATGTAGCAGATCCGTTGACTAAACCTCTCCCTAGAGCAAAACATGATCAACACCAGAATTCCATGGATGTTCGATTCATCACAATGTAACTAGATTATTGACTCTAGTGCAAGTGGGAGACTGTTGGAAATATGCCCTAGAGGCAATAATAAAAGCATTATTATTATATTTCCTTGTTCATGATAATTGTCTTTATTCATGCTATAATTGTGTTATCCGGAAATCGTAATACATGTGTGAATAATAGACGCCAACATGTCCCTAGTAAGCCTCTAGTTGACTAGCTCGTTGATCAACAGATAGTCATGGTTTCCTGACTATGGACATTGGATGTCATTGATAACGAGATCACATCATTAGGAGAATGATGTGATGGACAAGACCCAATCCTAAACATAGCACAAGATCGTATAGTTCGTTTGCTAGAGTTTTCCAATGTCAAGTATCTTTTCCTTAGACCATGAGATCGTGTAACTCCCGGATACCGTAGGAGTGCTTTGGGTGTGCCAAACGTCACAACGTAACTGGGTGACTATAAAGGTATACTACGGGTATCTCCAAAAGTGTCTGTTGGGTTAACACGGATCGAGACTGGGATTTGTCACTCCGTATGACGGAGAGGTATCACTGGGCCCACTCGGTAATGCATCACCATTATGAGCTCAAAGTGACCAAGTGTCTGGTCACGGGATCATGCGTTACGGTATGAGTAAAGTGACTTGCCGGTAACGAGATTGAACGAGGTATTGGGATACCGACGATCGGATCTCGGGCAAGTAACATACCGATTGACAAAGGGAATTGTATACGGGGTTGTTTGAATCCTCGACATCGTGGTTCATCCGATGAGATCATCGAGGAGCATGTGGGAGCCAACTTGGGTATCCAGATCCCGCTGTTGGTTATTGACCGGAGAGCGATCTCGGTCATGTCTGCATGTCTCCCGAACCCGTAGGGTCTACACACTTAAGGTTCGATGACGCTAGGGTTGTGGGGATATGTATATGCAGTAACCCGAATGTTGTTCGGAGTCCCGGATGAGATCCCGGACGTCACGAGGAGTTCCGGAATGGTCCGGAGGTAAAGATTTATATATGGGAAGTCCTATTTCGGCCATCGGGACAAGTTTCGGGGTCACCGGTATTGTACCGGGACCACCGGAAGGGTCCCGGGGGTCCACCGGGTGGGGCCACCTGTCCCGAGGGGCCACATGGGCTGTAGGGGGTGCGCCTTGGCCTACATGGGCCAAGGGCACCAGCCCCAAGAGGCCCATGCGCCTTGGGTTTCAAGGAGGAAGAGTCCCAGGAGGGGAAGGCACCTCCTAGGTGCCTTGGGGAGGAGGGATTCCTCCCCTTGGCCGCACCCCCCTAGGAGATTAGATCTCCTAGGGCCGGCGCCCCCCCCCTTGGCCCTCCTATATATAGTGGGGGAGATGGAGGACTTCTTACCTTGATCTTTGGTGCCTCCCTCTCCCTCTCCAACACCTCCTCCTCCTCCATAGTGCTTGGCGAAGCCCTGCCGGAGTACTGCAGCTCCGTCAACACCATGCCGTCGTGCTGCTGCTGGTGCCATCTCCCTCAACCTCTCCTTCCCCCTTGCTGGATCAAGAAGGAGGAGACGTGGCTGTTCCGTACGTGTGTTGAACGCGGAGGTGCCGTCCGTTCGGTGCTAGGATCTCCGGTGATTTGGATCACGTTGTGTACGACTACTTCATCCCCGTTCTTTGAACGCTTCCGCTCGTGATCTACAAGGTACGTAGATGCATCTAATCACTCGTTGCTTGATGAACTCATAGATGGATCTTGGTGAAACCGTAGGAAAATTTTTGTTTTCTGCAACGTTCCCCAACAAGTGATACGTCTAAAATGTATTTACTTTTCCAAACACGTTTGCCCTTGTTTTGGACTCTAATTTACATGATTTGAATGGAACTAACACGGAGTGACGTTATTTTCAGCAGAATTGTCATGGTGTTATTTTTGTGCAAAAAATAAAAGTTTTTGGATTCGGCTGAAACTTTACGGAGAATATTTTTCAGAATATATAAAAAATACTAGGGAAGAGAAATACCAGAGGGGGGTCACCAGGGCGCCATAGGCCCAGGGGCGCGCCACCCCTCCCCCAGGGCGCGCCTGGCAGGCTTGCGAGCCCCTGGAAGCTCCCGCAACCCTAACTCCAACTCCATACGTACATATTCGTCCAGAAAAAAAAACAGAGAGAAAAAATCATTGCGTTTTACGATAAGGAGCTGCCGCCACCTGTTGTTCTTCATCGGGAGGGCTGATTTGGAGTGCGTTCGGGGCTCCGGAGAGGGGGATTCGACATCGTCGTCATCTTCAACCATCCTCCGTCAATAATTTCATGATGCTCACCATCGGGAGTGGGTAATTCATTTGTAGGCTTGTTGGACGGTGGTGAGTTGGATGCGATTTATTATGTAATCAAGTTAGTTTTGTTAGGGCTTGATCCCTACTATCCACTATGTTCTAAGATTGATGTTGTTGTGACTTTACTCTACTTAATACTTGTCACTAGGGCACGAGTCCATGATTTTATATCTGAACATTTTATGTTTTCATGAATATATTTGAGTTCTTGATCCTATCTTGCAAGTTGTATGCACCTATCACGTGTTATAATCCGCATACCCCAAGGCGACAACTTAGTTCTCTCATGTATCTCATCTCTTCATGAAAGTGTCTTGTATTGATAAGGTGGAGCTCCAGACACGTCATACGACCATCCATGCTAGCGGGTGTGCTCGCATGGAAGACCATATTTTGCTTTGCTTCGCCTGATGGCTTGGCCTTGAACATGGAAGTTACTCCATTTCACACGATTTGTAGTAATTTTCCTTGGTTTCCTTTCATATGTGATATTTCCTGTCAAACAATGGGAAAAATGATTTTCTTTTCTCTTGAAGGATTGACATCAGAAATAACCGAGAAATTGTGTTAATCCTGTGAAAACCAAGTGAAAATCCTTTGCAAATAATCATAAATTCTCGAGCTATCATCTACTACAACACATTTTTTCCCGGCTCCAGCAAGGGAGGGGCGATGACAGCGGCGTGCTTCGACTCGCTTCAGTGCTTGTAGTCGTCACTAGGTGGTCTACGGATATGGATGTAAATTTAATTTTTTTTATTTTGGTGTTCATTTTAATTACCATGTTAAATTCATTTTTGTACCAAGGTCTAAGGAGATCGTTTCAATATAGTTACCGTGTTCTAGAAAAAAAATACCATATTAAATTCCTTTGTGATGTACTTACCAAATTTCATGAGTACACCTTTTAGTTTGACGATACTAGCACATATATTTGTGCATCGCAACAGGAGAAGTAATTGACATGTCCACCGAAATGTCTATCAATGTGAAACGACAACATCTAGACGATGCCACCTGACAGTAGCAGGGAGACGCGCGCCGAAATGCGTACCCGTCTAAATCTTCACCCTCTCTTTGTTTGGGTTATCTCACGAAATTCTGAAAGAATGGAATACTTACGCAATACTAGTGGACTCTGAAAGGATTAAATTAAAATTGTAGGGCCTCTCGCTAGTAGCAATAATCTTGGAATATGTTGTTACTCGCAATCTCGCTTAATTTGGATTGAAGCGAACAACCATGGAAATCCAATCAAAATATTTAATTATAGCCAATTAGCCATGCTAGCCCACAAATCCATTTAACACCACATGTGTATGCCACCTTCTTTATTAAGTCTACTTTGTAGCAATTATTAAGTTAATTATAAGTTGAATTTCAAAGTGGTTAACATGAATAATTAATAGCACGGTTGGAAAATATGCATTTTTCTGGCCAAATTACATATATAAATTATTTTTATCCGAGTTATGGGTGCAAAGTTATAGCATAATCATGTCTAAAATATTCTCTGTAAATAATAAAGGCCATCGATCTAAATGGGCTGAAAATAGAGTAAACTGGGCCTAGTGCAGCTGAACATGGAATACTAACCAGTGCCCGGCCGCCTACTTGAGTTGGGCTGAAGCCCAACAAAAAATGAGGAAGGAGAGGACACTTAATGTTCGACCGCAGATTAATTAAAGAAAATACCAGGGCTTTTCGCAAAATATGCGATGAACAGGGAGAAACACTCCGTACTTTATTAGTAGGTATAGATATACCTATAGATTGTTTTTCCTTTTTTCTTTTTCCTTTCCTATCTTTTTCTTTTTCTACCTTTGATTTTTCATTCTTTTTATTTTTTGTGGACATCTTTTTAAATTTGTGAACATTTTTGTGAAATCATGATTTTTTTAAATGATGAATAAATTAAACTCGTCGTCATATTTGAAATTGTGAACATTTTTAAAATTTGTGAATTTTTTTACCAATTTTCAAACATTTTCTAAACTCATGACATTTTATACAATCTGCAAAAAACAAACGTTTGTTTGAATCAGCAAACAATTCTAGAGTCGATGAACATTTTTTTGGGAATTGTTGCAACAATTTTGGAAATTCACAAACATTTTTCGAATTGCATGATCATTTTTTGAATCAACGAACATTTTATAAATGAATAAACTATTTTGTTACTTCCGAACAGTTTTTATATTTGTAGGATATTTTTTTCAAAGTTCATGAACATTTTCTAAATTGGCGAATATTTTGTTTAATTTCATTAACATTTGTATACACGATTTTTTTAGAAAATCATGAACATTTTTTTATTTCCCAAACATTTGTTTTCAAAATTGCAAACATTTTTTAAATAGGTGAACATTTTTTAAAAATCAGGAACTTTTTTGAATCTGCAAACATTTTATTATTTATTGATCATTTTATTTCAAAATTCTCATTTTCTTTTATTTTGGGAACTTTTTTTAAGTTCCGCTAAAGTAGTAAAAAGCAAAAAACGGACAAGAAAAAATAAACATAAAAAAGAAATTTAAAAAACAGGATGCCTGCACATGGGCGGGCCAAAACGAGTGTGTTGCGTCTTCTCTATAGTCGTACTGCATGGGATGCCTCAGACGTAGGGATTCCCTGGGTGTGAAACGTTTTCTTGTCAGTTATAGATGGCATCAATGGGTAATATTCTATAACTCTTTTCGTGATGAACAAATAGAAGCAGTAATTCATTTATTTACAGGTATAGATATGGATGTAGAATCATGAGAGTAATTAGAGCCTGCCTAAGAAAAGTCTCCTTCCTCCTCCGCCGGCGCCGGCCTGCCTCCAATGGCCTTTGGCCTGTGGAGGTGCGGAGGATCCCCCCCCCCTCCCGGCCGTCGGGAAGGACCTCGTTCTCGTTTTTGCTAGGTTGAACGTCTTGGTTGGGGCTGTGTGGCGGCGGCGATGTCCTTTGGTAGCAATAATGTCTCTCACGTCCTATCCCGTCCCGATGGTGCAAATAGCATTGTCGGAGGATGTGTGGAGGTGTGTCTCTGTTCTGTCGGATCTCATGGGATTCGGTTGGTGCTGGTCTTCGATGGATCTATTTGGATCCAGTTTTTGTTCATCTTCGTTTGTGTGGTTCCAGGTTTGATTTTTCTGATCTACAACTCTCTTCATCGGCGATGGTTGATGCTCTGGTGCTCTGGTCCTTTGGGGCCTTAGCACGACGACTTCCTGACTGTCTAGTATAATAAGGTTTGCCCGACTCCGGTGATGGAGGGGCGATGATGGCGGCGCGCCTTCGGCTCGCTCCAGTACTTGTAGTCGTCGCTAGATGGTCCATAGACTTGGTTGTAATTTTTATTACCTTTTATGTTCTCTGTACTGCCATGATTGATGAATAGATTGGAAATTTCTCTCGCAAAATAAAAAAAATCATGAAAGCAATTAGCAGGTCCGAAACACGTTTCACCGTTGCAACCCACGTGCATGTGCTAGTCTCCCCCAAAATTTTAGGCAATTTGGTAAGGCAACGACGATGGGCACAGCCACAAAACCAAACAGACCCCGCGAAGCGTTGCACCGTCGGATGGAAAATCTCCGCGACCAGGCCGCGTGCGTGCGGCGCCGGGAGTCCACGCATCCGCGGACGCGACACGCCTCGTCGAGGCAAAGCAATCTGCGAGGCCGATCCCCTTGTCCGCTCGGCAAACGAATCTGCTAGCAGGTCTGATTTACCGGCGCTCTCCTTGCCGATGGAACAACTTCGTTGAAGGCTCGTCTTGCCAGTTGTTTCCCCCCGATTCAGATTCAGTTCGGCTTCAGAGCGGACGCACAGATCAGACGGCGTACAGAAAGAAAGAAGCATGCCAAGGCGGCCAGCGGGCGGCCGCGCAGCCAAGCGTGCTCGTCGGCGGCGCCTCTACCTTGTCACTGAAGATTGGAAACAGGGATACAGCATCCGCGAGGTAGACTTGATGCAGGACCACGGTGACGCCGACTCCGACGCAGACGATCAGGAGCCGCGGCGCATGCCGCCGCCGGTCCTCCGCCGCGAGGCGCCGCACAACGGGCCTTGGCACTTCGCGGCGGCCTTTGGCACCAAGATCATGGCCCTGCACCTGACGCCCTGGCGCTACACCCCAGTCTTCGACGTCCAGACTCGGTGCCTCACCTTCGGCCCTCCGACGATAGGGATGGCTACCGCCTACCGCCCCGGTCCATGTGCCTGTCGGCGACAGCCTCTACAAGTTTGGTTTCCGTAAGTTCCACGTGCTCCGCCCTCCCCCACCACGAACCGAAGTGCTCTGCTGCAACGTGCCCAAGGAGTGGTCATGGCGCTGCCTCACGCCGCCCTTCGGGGAGCATCAAGTCACCTCCCACGCCGTGCACCCCGACGGACGGACTCTCTTCGCCAGCGTCAGGGTCAAAGGGCGCGACACAGGCGACACCTTCACCTGCGACACGGGGGCGGGCGCGGACGCGGACGACCCCAAGTGGACGGCGGCACACCGCGAGTGGGAGCTGCCGTTCAAGGGACCCGGGCACTACGATCCCAGGCTGGACGCCTGGGTCGGGCTCACCGACGACCCGGCCACCGCCGGCCACATCTGCTGCTGCCAGGTGCCGTCCCCCGACGACGTCTGCTCGTCGCCCCCGGCGTGGAAGCTCAGCAGGGAGAAGCTCTTCTGCCGCGACCCAGCCGAGGCGCACACCGGCGCGTCCCTCGTCTACTTTGGGACGGGGTACAGGAGCCGGTTCTGCCTCGTGGAGTGCCTCCAGCGAGGCTGGCGGCGCCATCAGCTTCGACTGACAACCTTCTTCCCCAGGTACCACAAGAACGGCGACCTCGGGATCAGCAAACGCCGTCGGGTTCAATCCTTCAAATTGCCCAAGACGCGGGGTAAAGATTCTGGATTCTTGAAGAATCCAGTTGCATTCTGGTTGTAAGCGTCCTCCGTTGGTCATTGCATTCTGGTTGTAAGAGCAAGTATAATTGGATGATGTAAGCATTCAAATAATGTTTTTTTGCTGAGTTTTTAGAGGAGAAAGAAGAGAAGCAGACTGTAAGTTCATTGTTACGCAGGCTTCAAGAAACTCTATTAGATTGTGAGACGGGTCATATAATAATTGTTTGCTATTTACAGTTTCATATCCTTGTTACTATATGTTCTACTAGCTGCCG